>NW_016107792.1:985693-1014486 GCF_001604975.1 Cebus imitator
AGAAAGAAGAGATAGGGAAGGAGGGAGGAAGGAAGGAAAAAGAAGAGAAAGAGGGAAAGAAAAGAAAGGGAAAGAAAGAGGGAGAAAGGAAAGAAAGGAAAGGAAAGAGAAAGAAGGAAAGAGAGAGAGAGAAAAGAAAGAAAGAAAAGAGAAAAGAAAAGAAAACTCTCCTCAGCCACCTGGCTTGCACTCTTTGATGCTGGCCTCTCATTCAATGCTTGACTCACTATCTAGTTCACTTACTTTTTGTCCTTCCTGGCCCTTTTGCTTCTCTAAATGGATTTTCTTTTCTCTGGAACAATTTTTCTTTCTTAAATATTCTGCCTCTTTAAAGTTATATCCACTAGAGGGCTATAAAACAAGATACAATCCACTCTCCCTGACCACATTTGGAATCAGAGGGTGGGATCAGGTAATCATAAAATGTTGAAAAGACTTTAGAAAGCATCTGATCTAACTCCTAACTTTAAGAATAAGGGAACTAGATATTTAAACAAATACAAACAGGTAATTGTTATATTTTTCAAATTACTAGGCCCCTGTATAAATCTGTAGTTAAAAAATAAATTTTACGTTTTTTAAAAAGTTTTCCTTCAAATTACTTATTAAAAAAAACATATGTGAGGGCAAATAAATCTCCATTATTATCAAAGGTAGTTTGTAGATCATTTTTGTTAATTCATTTCAAATAACTCAAAGTCCAAAATAAATCTACATGTTCACCATATTCAGTTAAAAATGTATAATGTCTAAATTTGAAATATCTTAGATACATTTTATTTTTTGCTTTAACATTCAACAAATTGAAATTTGTCTTTACTTAGATATCCAAGCAACTCGATGCTGTAATCACTTAATTTTGAATACCTATTCATTCTAAAATATACACAAACTATGCCAAGTGTTCATACTTACCTGGAAACTAATACAAAATCTAATACCATAATTGAAAAAGTAGCCTTAGGTAAATACTACATGCTATTGAAAGTATAGATTAAAAATTTAAACAACAAAGAATTGAGGCCAGGCACAGTGGCTCATGCCTGTAATCCAGCACACTGGGAGGCTGAGGTAGGCAGATCACTTAAGGTCAGGAGTTTGAGACCAGCCTGGCCAACATGGTGAAACTCCAGCTCTACTAAAACTACAAAAGTTAGCCAGAAATAGCTTGAACCCAGGAGGTGGAGGTTGCAGTGAGTGAGCTGAGATCATGCCACGGCACTCCAGCCTGGGCAACAGAGCAAGACTGTCTCAAAAAATGAATGAATGAATGAATGAATGAATGAAAAATCCATGTAAAATACACAGTCTAGAAGAAACTCTATATATTTCTTCGGAGTTTCTTCTAGACTGTGTATTTTAGAGTCCATATGTCCAGAAAGACATTTTTTATTTTACTTTTCTTTAAAAAGTAAAATACATTATTCTCACTTTAAAAAAAATGTCGCTTTGATGTTTTTGAGAACATAGCTGACCCTAGACAATTCTACCACAAAAATTCTGGTGGCAGTGGGAGTTTTGTCTGTGTCTTAGATCTGCACTAAAGGGCCCTGAGCAGCCAGAAGCTCCCAAATAAAATCCAGCAAATATGGAAGGTTCAAATATATTCTCATGCTTAAGTTATATTTTAAGAAAAGGCACACATAAGCTGTTCTTAAACTGGTTCTTACAATTGGCAAAATTAAGCTAACACTTTTATATACATAGAACAAACCAAATTCTGATTTTTAACAGGAACTAGTGACTACACTGTGGAATTCTTGACTTTAGTAAAATGGGGAGAAGAGTTTTGTTGTTTGTTAAACAAATTTATGTTTAGGTGCTTAGAGCATTTTAGGAATCATATACAGGAAACTTAATTGGACAACTTTGAGAGGTAAGCTAAAGAAACTGTTCTCTCTCGATCCCCCAAATGTTTACTTTCCATTTTATATCCCTGTGTTCCATTTTGATTGAGTGTGTGTGTTTTTTGGCCAGCAGCATCACCTTTATAAAAAGGACCAAATAATTTGCTTTGCCTGAAAATCTGGTTTGAGCCTTGCGTTGTAAACACTACCCATGATAAAGTGTTATGTATATTATATCATATCTTTGTTGTCAAGTAGGTGTGACTAATGCTGGACTCCCCAGGCTACTCTCCCATTACCAAGTGTGCCTAAACTTGGAGGCTGCTTCAGGCCACCCTCTCTCTGTGCCGCTCATTTCCTGAGTTCTCTTTTTTCCTCTGCGTGCACTCAATCCACTGGTGATGCTCTCTGGCCCTTAGGAGATTGTGCAAATTTCGTAGACCCCCTCCTGCACTCTAGACACACACAGACATTGCACCTACCTCTTCAAAAGCTCCCCTTGGATATCAAGTAGACACCTAAAATTAAACTGGTCTGAAACTGAACTCATCTTCTCTCTAAGGAAGGCTATACTCTACCATAGCCTTCCATATCTCAGTTGATGGTGTGTCCAGGCTTCTAGTTGCATAAGTCTATAACCTGAGTAAAACAATGACTGGAAAGTAGAGTGTAACCCATAATGCCAGATACCTAAAAACTAAGATAGGTTTGGATATTAGGATTGAATACATCATAAAATCATTAAAATGATGTCTGAAATGTTTAAAGATAACTCGTTTTAAACCTATGATTTAGATTTTTGTTGAGTCCAACAGACTCAACACAGTGACAGATTAAAAATGTACACTGACACACAGGCTTGCCAGTCAGCGTGGCCAGGGGCCCTCTGCCAAACTCAGCAGTGGCCCCAATAAGCTGGCAACCTTTGCATTTATTTAGTACAGATTAAATGACAAAGGTCTCAAATAAACGCCATTAGAGTGTAATTAACATTGCCCACCCCGCTAGTAAAGAGCAGTTCTGCCCATGAATGTTCGAAAGTTGTCCTTAGTACCACGTGAATAAGCAAGGTATTCAGATAAACTCCTCTACATTCCCTTGTTATCTGCTCTATGCCATTATCTCAAGGTAAGATGGTTAGGCTGTGTTCAGCCGTAAGCTTCTTCCAAGGCTTTTGCAAAACCTTCTGGCCTTCCAAGAAGGTTTGCCTTTTCCAAAATTTCTCCCACTGTTCTGACCAATCATCTCCTACAGATTTTTACATTTTCATTTCTTTTGAATATATCACCTTTTTACAAGCTAAAAAACAGAATCAAAGTAAAGCAATCTGGTCCTCCGGGGATTCAGGAATCCAGGCTGAGTCTTATAATCATTATCAGAATGGCATCATAAAACAAGGTGCTAGCAATAGGGTTATAAACTCGGAATCATAACCACTAATCCACATTTTTTCATTAGAAAACAACCAAAAGTCCAGTCCTTAAATGCATGATCTACAGAACTTTTTGATTTACAAAGGACAAAGTGATCCAAATTATATGTTGTCCAACCTATTGGTAGAACAGATCCAGAGCTGTCCACGATCTGGTGTTTGCATCTTAACAACTTGCTCTATGGAATAAAAAAATTCCTGGTTGCTATCAATAAGAAAGCAAGTAAAAAATATTACAGATGCATCAAAATGAGGCAGGAGAATAGGGTCGGGAGGCAGGTAACCTAAGAACTTCCTAGAACTAAGTCAAATGAAAACACTTCAGCTATGACAGGAAATATCCTCTTCATTTACATAGGGCATATAGTAAATAACCAGTGGAAACGTCTAGAGGGTATTTAAACCCCCTAAAATTCTGTAACACGCTTTTGAGCCCCTATGCTTGGGCCACGCTCACACTGTAGAATGTACTTTCATTTTCTTTCTTTCTTTTTTTTTTTGGAGGGGGATGGAGTCTTGCTCTGCCGCCTTGGCTGGAGTACAGTGGCACCATCTCAACTCACTACAACCTCTGCCTCTGAGGTTCAAGTGATTCTTCTGCCTCAGCCTCCCAAGTAGCTAGGACTACAGGTGCCTACCACCATGCCTGGCTTTTTTTTTATTTTTTATTTTTAGTAGAGATGAGTTTCACCATGTTGGCCAGTCTGGTCTCGAACTCTTGGCCTCAAGTGATCTATCCACCTTGGCCTCCCAAATTTCTGGGATTACAGGCATGTGTACTTTCATTTTCAATGAATCTCTGCTTTTGTTGCTTCATTTTGTCCTTGCTTTGTTTGGGCATTTTGTCCAATTCTTTGTTCAAGATGCCAAGAACCTGGACACCTTCCACCAGTAACAAACCCACACTGATACTTATTTTGCAAGGTCTTCCAATAAAACATGATGGTAGAGATAAGTATGGGGGATAAAATACTTAGATATTTCAAAACTCTATTACCTCATAATAAGAAATTAGACATATGGCATTCTTCTACTTAGTATAAGAACAAATTGACAGTGAAGACTAAAAGAAATGCTCAACTGTAGTGAGGGTAGTGACAGCAACACTTTCTACTACAGAATAACCTCTCATTTTTGCAGTTAATATATCTATTCTTCCATCATACATATTCCTACTGAAAAACTTGTCCAGAGCTTTTGCCAGGGCCCAGAGATGGAAAACAGAGCATGTCCTAATTAGCTAATTGTAAGCTCAGTTAATATCTTTGGGAAGGGCAAATAAAAATCTAGCTATTGTTTTGTTAAACATATGAAAACTACAGGGTTCCTTAGCCCTTTAGCTATAGTTTCTGCTCAATATCTTAAAGTTGGGGCAGTCCCACTGAGACTGATCTCCTCAGGGCTGAGGTGGGTGCTAGTCTTCAAAGTCTGGAATGCCATTGTAGGAGCTAAAATCTCAGCAGGAGTGCCAGAATGTCAATGAGCAGGACTGGAACAATACCATCTGCCCCACCCTGGCTGATGTAGTGGACCTGCAGGAGAGAGTCTATGATAATGAGAAAGGCATTAATCAAAAACAGCACAGTGCCAAGGGTAATGCCTTATAAGGAATCATACAAGGGCTTTTCTTAAACTCAAGGTCAATGTAGACATTGTCTCTGCTGGGGAGGCTTGACTATTTCACTTTACTACTGACACACTGACAACTACATTCAAGAAGCAGATTCCAGTTTATCTTGCCACCAATGTTTCCTGCCTTCTAATTTTTCCACAGTCACACAGAGATTAAGTAGAAGAGTGATGACTCAAATCTCAGTTCACCTGATACCATAGCATTGCCTCTCCTCTTCCTCTGTGCAGCATTGCTCCAGGCTTCCTGCGTACTGAGAGCTCACTCACAGTTGGTAATACTCTAGGCCACATAGTCTGGCCCACTTAACAGCTGGCCATCCAGCAAGGGCTGTAGTTGTTTTTAATAATCCCTTTAGAAAATGTTTCAGTGGCTCTACACCAATTCTCTGATACTTAACCTTAATTCTTACTTTTAGCCCTTACACATAGAGAAGAGTGGTAATTTGATTGATTAATTCATCCATTCTAAGAACTAAGCTCTGATTTTTCTTATCTTGCCCAAATTCCCACCTAGAGGGTCTGGGGAGTTATACTCTACAAACCATAAATTCTCATCAGATGGGTTGGTTTTTTTTAATCCTATATATCCTGACTTACTTTCTGATCTGACTCTGGCATAACATGACGTAACAAAGAAGAAAATAAAAATACCCCAAAACACGTTTCTTTGCCATATTTTGAAATGGCCCTACAAAACTGTCCTTTGTGGGAAAAAAATTTGCCTCTGTGAAGAATCTCTGTTAACATAGCTAGATATTTTTCTTCCAGGCCATCCCAATTCTGAAGAGATGAACTGAGAGTCTAGCACTTTTTCAAAGTCTGAATAGGAAACATTTCTCATATATTCTCTCTAAGCACAGCCACTATGAGACTTCAAAAGAACCTTGGTCTCCACAACCTTTTATCTTAACCTGAACATTTCCTTTCTGTGATCCCAGGTCTTTAGACAAACTCAACCAATTGTCAACCAGAAAATGTTTAAATTATCTATATACCCTCCCTTCCCCCACCACCTGAATTGTGCTGCCATTCTGGACCAAATTAAGTATTTCTTAAATGTATTTGATTGATGGCTCATGCCTCCCTAAAATGTATAAAACCAAGCTGCACCCAATCACCCTGTGCACATGTTCTCAGGACCTACTGAGGGCTATGTCATGGGCCATGGTCATTCATATTTGGCTCAGAATAAATCTCTTCAAATTTTTTAGAGTTTCACTCTTTTCATAAACAACCAAACAAATATTCTTGAGTTCCTACTATGGTCCAGGCAAAAGGTTAGAAAAAATTCTAGAGCCAAACAAACAAAAACAAACCCCATAGTACTCGTGCTCATGAAACTGACAAACTAGTGTGAATAGAAATGGAAGATTGGAAATATTAAAAAGTAATAGCAAAACTGCAATTACTTTTGCACCAACGTAATAGATGTTAGTCAAAGAAAAGTAAAATTACATCTGCGATATAATTGATACAAAGAAGGCAGTGCTGTTATGAGGATTAAACAGAAAAGAGAGTTTGAGAAAGCTTCCCTGAAGAATTGAAGAAAGAACATTAATCTGAATGAAAGAATGAGTAAAGTTGATGAGGGGGCAGCTTTCCAGGCAAGTGGAATGACCCATGAAAGACTCTGTGATGTGAGAAGCATCTCCCATCTCAGGAAAGGAAAAAAGGACCCGAAGCACAGAAAGTATGGTTCAAGAGGAGGCTTCAGCACAAGGGAATTCAGATTATGTATGGGCTTGTGGACAAAATTAAAATTTTAGTCTTTCCCAAGAGTTACTGAAAGTCATTGAGAGAACAATCGCAGGATTAGATTTGCATTGGGAAAAGGTCACTGGCTACTGTGACTGGGATGGATGGACCCAAGAGAAATATGTGCACACATGCAGCACGTGACATGGGTAAACATGTTCATAGCAGTGTGCTGCTCTTAATAGCCCTAAACTAGAACCAGACCAAAGGATTATCAAGAGTGGAGTAAATAAATAATTGTGCTGTAAAAGTATTACCATATAATATGAGAATGAACAAACAATTACACACTTCATGCACATAACATTAAGTAAAATAATGCAGAAAGATATAAACAATGTGATCCTATCTGTATAAAGTTAAAGGAAGGCAAAGGTAATGCAGTGTTAGAAGACAGGATAGTGATTATACTAAGGGTAGGAAGGGCTAGTAATTGAAAGGAAAGCAACTTAGGGCAGACATTTGCAGTGCTGGCAAATGCTCTATTTCTTAACCTGGGTGGTGTTTAAACAGATTTGTAATAATGCATTAAGCTAGATGTTTATGTTTTATGAAGTTTTTATAATATGTGTAATATAACATTTTTAAATATTCAAGAAATTTTGAAGAATAAATTGGCAGAGTTATTGAATGGATGTAGAGAGATTAGTGAGGAAGCAATGGCGGTAGTCCAGGTCAGAGAAAACAGTTATGCTTGAACCTTGCTAATGATGGTGAAGATGGAGAGAGGAGGAATTATTCAAGGGCTGTTATTTAGGGGGCACAATGAACAGGATTTAGTGGTGAATTGGCTGTGGAGAATGATGGATGAGATGTCATGGATGATTACTAGGGTGAATGAGTTAGGTAGGAAAAGGGGCAGTCCTATGTTTATGAAAAGGGACAAAGTATAGAATGAATGAGGATAAGGGTAAGTTTTTATGTTTGGTGGCAGAATTGTAAAGGGTCAGTTGATTAGACACGAGAAAAGAAAGAAGGGAGGGCTGGACATGTTCAGAGAGCAGGAAAAGCTTGAGATGAGTTGTACAGAATGGAACAGTGAGTGAACTAAAGAAACAGAGGAGGATTGCTGAATGGTGCTGAGAATGCTTTTGAAGGTGATCATCACGAATTTATAGTGAACTTGCTCCCGCAGCACTCAGCTTCTCTTGTCCAGGTATGAGGAGAACCAGTGATTAGGACCACACATGATTGAAATTTTGCCAGATGGGTATGATCAGTATAGTTTTAAGACAATATGATAAGTCAAAATATCAATGAAAGATTGTGATAAAACCCAATTTTCCATCCCATCTTAAGGACAGAGAATTTTCCATATTCACCTGCCCAGAGTTCCCTGAGAACATGGAAATTTACCTGAGAAGATGAGAGAGAGATGAGTATGACATTTGGACTCTTGGTCATAGGTGATAGGTCTCCAGAATTACTCCTCTCCTCTCTAAGCATAATTTCCATTGCCACTGCAGTCACATGTTACCATCTCTCTTTCCTTTTCTTGTCTGTTAATTATTACTTTTTTCCAAGTCCCTTGCTTTCTTATGTCCTTTTCCTTTGTGGGGATTGTACGAAACATGTAAGCATGAAGTGGACACATTAAAATTGTGTAGGAACACCAGCAAATTTGGATCTGGAGAAACTGAATTGAGAGGAACTTAATGTTTCAGCTTTTTGAACACATTATTTTTACACAGAATGCAAGCTTTAGTAACCATTAGTATCCATTGCAAAGACAGAAAGTCCATACAATTATAGCAAATGTCAATATCTGACATTTGTAACCTTGGCCCAATCTCAAATAAAGCAATTTTATCATTGGCATGTGCCTATCTCCTTTTTCCTTTCTTCTCTTAATGCTTTATCTATCAATTCATTCAATCATTCTGTTACTTATTCCACAAACATATATTAAGTAACGACTGTGCATCAGATACTGAGCATTAGCTCAGTATCCTCTATCAACTCACAATCCTTTTGAGGACTCAAAAAGACGTTTCTCTAAAGATGATATACAAAAGGCCAACAGCATATGAAAAGATGCTCAATATCACTAATCATGAGAGAAATGCAAATCAAAACTACAATGAGATATCACATCATACTTATGAGGTTGGCTCCTATCCAAAAAGTAGAAAATAACAAGTGTTGGTGAGGATTTGGGGAAATTGGAGCCATTGTGCACTGTTGGTAGGACTGTAAAATAGTGCAGCCACTAGGAAAAACAGGACAGAGATCTCACATACACAAAAATAAAAACTCAGCAATTCACTGTAGGTATATATCCAAAAGAACTGAAAACATGGTCTCAAAGAGATAATTGTGCAACCATATTCATACAGCACTATTCACGATAGCCAAGAGGCTGAAGCAACCCAAGTAAGTGGTTAGGCAAAATATGGTATATACATATACTGGATTATTATTCAGCTTTAAAAGGAAGGAAATTCTATCACATGCAACAACATGGAGGAATCTTGTGGACATTATGCTAAGTGAAATAAGCCAGTCACAAAAAACAAATACTGTATGATTCCACTTTTATGATGTATCTAAAGTTGTCAAATTCATAGAAACAGAAAGTAGACTGGTGGTTACTTGAAACTAGGAGTTGGAGTTTTTGAAAAGGAGAGTTTAATGGATATAGAGTTTCAGATCTGCAAGATAAAGTTCTGAACATCTGCTTCACAACAGTATGAATATACTTAACATTACTGAACTGTACACATAAAAATGTTAAAGATGGTAAATTTTATGTTATGTGGTTTTTACCAAAATAAAAAAGAATTCAGTAACTTAAATCCTCAAAATATTTATGCTGCTTTGTAATAAACTTCTAGGGGGTTGTGTGTGTGTGTGTGTGCATGTGTGTGTGTATATGTGTGTTAGGTTACAGGAAAATATATGTATAGAAGGTCCCTGTGATTGACTTATGATTTTTCAACTTTACCATCGTGTGAAAGTGATATGAATCCAGTAGAAATTGTACTTCCAGCTTCCAGTTTTGAACTTTGATCTTTTCCTGGGCTAGAGATATGCAATATGATACTCTCTTGCACTGCTAGGCAGCATCAGTGAACCTCAGTTCCCAGTCAGCCACTGATCAGAAGGTAAACAACTAATACTCTATAGTGCACTGTGCTGCTAGATGATTTTGCCCAACTGTAGGCTACTCTAATGTAACTGAGCACGTTTAAAGGTAGGCTAGACTAAGCTACGATGTTTGGTATATTCAATGTACTTTCAATTTATAATATTTTCAACTCACTATGTGTTTATCAAAATGCAACCCTATCTTAAGTCAAAGAGCATCTGTATCTGCTTGGATCTATGTTAACCTCATTTACCTATACCCTACCTATGTGAGTCTTGAAAATTTGTCTCATTTAAACAATGAGCTAGCCTAAACAAAGGGACTTTAACAATTGCTTCATCAGTCTTTGTCATTCTGGAAATATCAGCATCTACATGTTGAAAAATGTCTCATTGTATTAGTTTTCCAATAAGATGTCACTTGACTACAGGACGACTTTTGCACCTTCCCAGGTGAGTCCTCAGACAATTCTTCAGTTTTATACATTTGTAGGTCCAATGCATTTTAATCAAATTTAATATATAAAAATTAAATATACTTCATATATAAGGTTATGCCTTATTTATATGAATTAAACTGACAAATTTAATGATATAGCCAAGTTAATATTATTTCATGTTTATCAATATTTCATTGCCTCATGAATACATAATCTATTTTTAGGTATAATATTAAATCACATAAAAACTCACAGGTGAAAACTTAATCTCTTGGTTGTCTATACCAGGTCATAAGTACTGAGACAAGTTATATAACTTTAAATATGTTTAACTTTGGAATTCTTGTTTACTATACAACTATAATTTTTTATATTTATTTTGCTTTTTAGAGCTATCCTGCTATGTTTATCTGCATTTTGTGGTAACATAAGAATTGCTTTTGAATGTATAAAACTAGCTCATTTTACATGATCTGAACTTGAGAAGCTATTTCTTAGGTTTCAAGACAACATGCTAAATATATGGGACCATCTCCTGGTGAAGGATGATATAGTCCTATAGACTGGTTTTATTAGAACTTGTAATAGCCCAAGCTGAGGATCATGAGGACTGTGAAGCCCAAAAGTGTATAATCAGGAGAATCCTGCTGCCAAAATACACTTATTACTTAAATTGCAGCAGAATTGTCTTAGGTAGAAGATACAAGAGCTGAGAAGGTACTACAAAACAAGTAAGTCATTTATATGGAGCCACAACATCTAACAGGCATATATTTGTTTAATATCAATACACTAAAGTATTTCATGAGGGCTCTGACAAGGACTGTCTTGTTAATCTCTGAGACCTAGCACAGTAACTGGTGGCTGGAAGTATTAATAAGTATTTACCGAATGAGTGAATGAATAATGACAACCAGGGTCTCAAAACTTTTGAAAATTTGCCTTATGTTCTCACTTTCCCAGAGGACTACGCCCATAATTTATAATAAAAACAATACAAATATGATGCGTTACATAAATTTCATTTTTAGATGAAAAATGCATCTGTTTGGTTAACCAGAAACATTGAGTCAGTAAAAATTACACTAATACTTATGTTAAAAATAGTAATAATGAAAAATGACCTAAAATAATTAAAAGGAAGGATATGTGGAGTTGCATAGGCTTTCTAATCAAATATTCCTCATTTCAAATTTTAGCTCTATAGTTTGGCTATTTGTTGAGGTTGAATGAATTGCTTAACCTTTCTCTCATTTTCCTCTTTCCCTAAATTACCTTTTTGTGATGATTTAGTGAGTCTGTATATGCAATGCTTTGTGCCTACTTGGTAAATATTAATAATAAATACATCAATTGACTTTTTGTCTGACTGAGGGCATTCGCTTTCCTAATTTTCAATGTCATAAGCGTCTTTGAACAGGGACCACATTTTATTTAGTGATAGAATTTAGCACACTGCCTGGCATAGGTAGATACTTGATAAGTGTGTTGTATTAATAAAGAAAATAAATATTTAACTAATTATTTGGTGGCTATTGTCTATAGTTCTACACATGGTTATATACCATACAATGTATAAGTAACGTATACATAGACATATATCCAACATGGCGATTTAAAGTATAGAAATAGGGTATTTTCTACCAGTGGAATAATTCGTAATTCCTTCGATTAATCTAGTCTTTTACTTGATGGTTAAGAAATTCATAAGGAATCATGAACTCAAGTAAATACACATTGGATGGAAATTATATTATAATGTACTCACACACAGCCACAGTCTCATTTAGCTACATAATGATTTTTACGATTAAGGGCATTTTTCTCATTCATTTTCATGATTACAAATCTGGTTTATAAATAGACGATTGGTTTTGAAAATTTCACACTATAAAATGTAAAGCAGCCCTGAACTTGGTAATCAGGAAAAGCATAACAATGAAGAAGGAATTGGTTTTTAATAAAAATATTTTATACATCCACCCAAAAGCACTCATGTGGCAAATGTTAGAAGTTCAATTCCAAAACATATTCAACATATCTAAATCTATGTCATCAGAACCGTAAATAGCCTAGGTTATATGAAAGTACCTTTCACTTCTAAATTAGCACAATTTTGCCCATAAAATAATTGTATCAAAATCATCTTTTGAAATCAATGATTTAATATATTTACCATCATTTTATGCATATATCAGAATTGTGTAACATTCTCTGGATTTGGGTTTCAGTGTGTAACAGATTTTTCTTGACTTACTGAATCAAAAACTATTCCAAACAGATTGTAATAGGCCAAGTCTATTGCCAAATATGAAATTATACATGGAACAAATGTCTCAAATAAAAACTAACATATTCATTTATGCCTGTACAGACATTCCAAAATTTGAGACAAAAACCAAATTTCTATCAAGAGAAAACCATTCCCACTGTAAACAAATGTAAACTTTAGTTTTAAGGTGTATCATTCTTCTTGATATTATTTGCTAGGGATTATTATATATCATCCTGCTTACAAGAACACAAACTGTTTTAGACTCATGCTTGGCATAACATTACATGCTATAGAAATATAATGCAACATTTTCATAGAATGCAACTTATTTTCCAAGTTTAGGAGTTAACTTAAAGAATACACATTTTATAATCAAGCTCCATAAACTTACAGCTTTTTTTTCTGACCAAAATATCAAATGTTTGGGCAAATAGATACAACATGGTAAAAGCAGTTTGAAACTTGAAACATTCCTTTTTCCTTTCCTCATCTATTTCTTGCTATATTCAAAAATGGCTAGTTTCTCAGAATTTTTCATGTTTTTCATAAAATATAACTATAAGAATAGTAAAATATGATATATCCATTGGATCATTTGAAAACAACTGAATGGTATATAAATACAAGTTCAAAGCAGAGATGTTTTCCTCTCCAAGTTAAGGTCCTGAAAAATAAATTTAGAAAACAAATAGGCACAAAAAGTTCATGGAAAACATGTTCGTATTAGAACCTTAACATTTAAATTACAGTGTATATAGTTCTTAATGCAGAATTTTAGACATCTTTGAATCCTGTACATTATAAATAATGAGTCTTTTTTGCTTTAGTTCATTGATAAAATATATTAAATAATGACTAATTACAAATCTAATATTTGTTTTAGCATTCTTTTCAGTGTTTCAAAACACAAAATATCAGGTTTTTAAAAAGTATGTTTTATTTTTATATTATGAAAATTAAGGCATGAAAATTATACACATCTTTCACATGAGGATTTTTCATTTTCTTCTTATAGCTTTAACAGTTAACTTAAGACACTTGCCTCAGACTTTTCCCCTTATAGCAGTATAAACTGGATAGCTACTTTTGTAGAAAAGATTAATGAATAATTTTTAGCAAGGTTAAGTTTTGGTTCCATGCTTCTTAAAAAAGTCTTTAAAACCTGCCTCACTTTTCTAGCAGGAAATATTGGTAACTGATGAATAAGTAAGTGATGATACCAACAGAAAATTTTGGACAAATATACTGATTATAATTTTATATTGCATTCCTTCATGTAAGTTGGTTACATTTACTGACAATTAAAAATGCACTCGTTATCACAGTAGAATTGAAAATGTGGAAATGTTATGATGTTCAATAATGACCATTATGAATGACTTCCAGGTACTCTATCACCTGAGAAGTGCTAAGAATCACAGAGTTAACATATATTATGGCTGTGTCTCAACAGGCAATAAAATTCTAGGCCTCTAACAACTGATCATTCCAATATTCTTTTGGCCTATCAAAGTGGTGTTATAGGCAGCAAGAGATTGAAGTTTCAATATTAGCTTTTGTACTTCCAACTCCAGTGCACACAAATAGAATAAGATCTATTTCATATGACTAGTCCATGCAGATTATTTCTCATTATGTTCAATAAATATTAAATTTACCAAAACCATAATTATTTGCCCTTCTGATTGCTGATGCCTTAGAGGTATGTTCATATTGAGTAAGACTGCATAGTTGCTGAATGATTTGCTAACTTTCTTGGTTCATTTTAAACCACAGAACAATGATCTTTGCACTCTGTACTTAATTTTTACTTCTTATAAACAATAAATAGCAATAAGACTACCATTACCAAATTTATTTTATTTTCAACACCTCATCTAATTTTTATTGCTATTATAGCCTAGATTGATTTAAAGGATAATAACGAAGAGTACTAAACCAGAGAGTAAAGAAAACTTCATTTGATTTCTGGATCTTTCCTTAAATAAATTGCACGATTAGGGCAAGTCTGAGTGTCAATTTTCTCAAAAGCAAAGTAGGAAAAATAATATCTGTCTCAAAACATTGCCACAAGAATTAAAGTGAAATGATGTAAATGGGGATTGTAAATTATAAAGTACTATTCCAATGTATATGATTACTGTGATTCTCAGAATCCTTCAATTCTGTTATATCACTGCAATTCTTAAAATCTGGAATCTCATCCTTGGGCAAAAAAACAAGCTGTGTATTTCCGAACAGAAGTTACAATAGATAATTCTATCAAGTAAATTATCAGGCTGAGACAAACATTGTTTGGATACTCCTTTTCTGTATTGGCAATTCTCTTTTTAAAATGAAAGGGTTTATTAAAAAATACTTCGGATTCCCAGTAAAATTAATTTGTTATATGTCCTCATTAAGATGTTTAAAGTCTAAAATTTTTAAATGTGGCATTTTATACATTTTAGCCATGCTTTTTTCTTTGAACCACTGCCATTAAAACAATTTTTATATTGAAATTATTTATCAAACTGTCAGCTATTTTGTTTAGTTGGCCACTAGCAATGATTAATATGAATTCTAGCTATTAAACCTAATAACTATAAATGGACTAAATGTTACTCATAGTTCTAATTTTATGCACTTGGTGTCAACCCAAATGCTGCTCTAAACTTTTTTCTTTTCCAGAATATCTCCCATGTTTGTTAAGAACTTCAGACACATCACATATACATAGTAAATCTGGCATTCATCATGAATTCACCTAGAAAATCCTGCTTTACAAGTGTTTTAGGCCTTCACTAGGAATTAGTATAAGTCATAATGACTGACCTTACATAATACATTTGTTTATTTTTCTTCTGAAAAGTCAGATCATATACTTCCTTAATGCTAAAATCTTATAAAACATGTCTTGCTGCCTTTTTTTTTTTTTTTTATTTTTTTTTTTTTTTTTTTTAATCTGTGCTTAGCTTAACATACTTCATGCAATATAACAGAGTGTCTTTGAGGCTTTGTCTAATAATTAACTTTTGAAATGTGTCAAAACAAATTAAGATGTCTCATCTTCATTTTTAATTGTTTTCAGCACTGAGTCTTCTCCCAAAATTTTACATAGTTCATTGAGTCTCTGCTGCATTTTGGGAATTCCAGCTAGCTGAGATTCTAGCTTTTGTTTTTCTTCACTCAATGTCAAACGGATAGCAGTATCCAATTGTTCAAAGCGCCAACCTCCTTCACCATCAAACTGTAATAAATGTGTATGGTATTTCCTGCATAATTAAAATGAAATAAAATTATTAGCCATAATTTTGAAAAGTCATTTTAGTTGTAGGTTTATCATCCAAATTGATACTCAGAGGCAAATTTTAAGTAGGTGCCGGTTTACATTTGAGTTTTAAGGACATATCAAGAATTTAAATACTGTGATTTTTTTTTAAAAACCCAAAGTCATTAATCTGATTTTTAGGAAAATATTATTATATTTTTTTTATATTCTGGATGTATATTAACTCTAAAGGAAGACATGCTGTTGCATGTATTTAATTTATCTTCATAATTCACTATGACTCCTGAATAAATAGTAAGGAAAACTATTTATGTATGGGAGTAAGGAAAAGAAGCTGAGGAAAGAAAGTCAACATTCAAAGGACATAGAAAAACTAAGGAAAATAAAGGAAATACAATAGCAGTTCATTCATACAACATCCTCTGAGAATGAGTTCTTCTATATAAGTAAAGTTTCTCAATAATTAAAGTTTAAAAACATTTTTTAAGACAACTCTTTGATAGAAGAAATATTTTAAAGATACTTCCACATTTTTATATAATTTAATTTCTTTCTCATGGCACAGTTTCATAATTAGGAACTTCACAGAGGTACAGAGATTATTTTACTGATAAGATAGGAGATGATCCATCTTGTGCTAAGGGAGGCTGAGGCCGCCATTTTGTGGGCTATGCTATGTCGGGGATATTTGGTGACAGAAAAATTGGCAGAGCTGGTCCTGCATGGCTAAACCACCTACATTTTGTCACTGCCGAAGTGGCCTATATTTTTATATGTCCTCCATTTTTCTGCCTTCCCTTATAGTTTTTCTCACTTCTTGCTTCCTTTTAAGATTTCATATATCATTAACTATGATTGGTGGGATTTTTTTCAAGTAATTTCCTCCTGCTTTTTAAAAAATTGAGATATAATTCACATACCATAAACTCATCCTTTAAAGCATAAAATTCAGTGGTTCTTAGTATTATCACAAGCTCATGTAACCATCTCATGTAACCACTAATTTCAGAACATTTTCTTCAACCTCAAAATAAACCCATTACCCATTAGCAGTCCTTCTCCATTTAGCTTTCCACCCAGGCCCTAACAACTGCTAATCTCCTTTCTGTCTTCTGTAGATTTCTCTACTATAGATGTTTCATATACATGAGATTATATAATATGTGGCCTTTTGTGAGTGACTTATTTGTAAAAATGATTTCAAGGGACAGAGGGTGGAGGAAGATGGTGGAATAGGACTCTCCAGTGATCATCCCCTTGCAGGAAAACATCAATTTGAACAACCAACTACACACAAAAATAGCTCCACAGGAGCTAAGGAAACCAGGTGAGAGTTCACAGTATCTAGTTATAAAACAATAATAAGAAAATAGTCATTGAAGTGGATAAGAAGTGCAGTTTTACATTCCTCAAGTCACCCATCTCCCAACCACAAAGTACACAGCTCAGAGAGAAATACCATCTACTTGGGGGAAAGAGAGGGATGTAAGCATAAGACTTTGCATTGGAACACACTACCAGGCCTGCCCCAGTAAAATGCAGCACTAGACAGACTACTACAACCCCTCACTTCTGCTGATAACTGCAAACTGAGTTTCTGAACCTGCCTCAGGGCCAGACAGAAACCTGTAGTCCCTGCCAGACAAGTTCAATTTCTGGTTTGCATCACCACTGACCAACTAACTATAGAAGCTATGGGCTCCAGATAGCCCGTAGTGGCAGGCAGGACTGAGTGGCTGGGGGTTCAGATTTCACCTCAGCACTGTGCCAGCCTTAATGGTCAAGGGATTCCACCCTGGCACTGCACCATCTGTCATGGTCCTGGGTTTAAAGTGTTCCTGGTGTTGCAATAGCTGCAGTAATCACTGTCTTAGAAACCGTAACAGGCGACCTGCCTAGAATTTCTGGATAGGCTTACTGTTGAAGAAATTTCCCAGACAAATCCAAGCTGTGCAATCTGGAATAAATTTATAGTTCTTTATTGTGTAGACATCTACTCATGACCACAGCGATCAAGAACAATCAGGAAAATGGGACTTACCAAATGGACAAAATAAAGTGCCAGTGACTGACTCTAAAGAGATAAAGATGTATGACCTGCCTGACAAAAAATTTTAGATTTTTTTAAGTAAGCCCAGTGTATAATATGGTTTGTCTGCATCTCCACCCAAAATCTCATCTTGAATTGTAATCCCCATAAGCCCCACGTGTCAAGGAAGAGACAAGGTGGAGGCAATTGGATCATTGGGGGTGGTTTTCTCCATGCTGTTCTCATAATCGTGAGTGAGTTCTCATGAGATCTGATTTTGGTTTTATAAGTGTTTGGTAGTTCCTCCTGCATTCGTTCTCCTTCCTGCTGCCTTGTGAAGAGGGTGCTTTGCTTCTTCTTAGCCTTTCACCATGATTGTAAGTTTCCTGAGGCCTCCCCAGGCATGCTGAACTGTGATTTAATTAAACCTCTTTTTTGTATGAATTACCCAGTCTAGGGCAGTTCTTTATAGCAATATGAAAACAGAGTAATACAGTAAATTGGTACAGGTAGAGTGGGGTACTGCCATAAAGATACCCCAAAATGTGGAAGTGACTTTGGAACTGGGTAACAGGCAGAGATCGAAGAGTTTGGAGGGCTCAGAAGAAGGTAGAAAGATGTGGGAAAGTTTGGAACTCCCTAGAGCCTTGTTGACTTGCTTCAACCAAAATGCTGATAGTAATATGGGCTGTGAAGTCCAGGCTGAAGTGGTCTCAGATGAAGATGAGAAATTTCTTGGGAACTAGAGCAAAGGTGACTCTTGCTATGTTTTAGCAGAGACTGGTAGCATTTTGCTCCTACCCTAGAAATCTGTGGAACTTTGAATTTGAGAGAGATGATTTAGGCAGACAAAATTTCTAAGCAGCAAAGCATTTCAGATGTAACCCAAGTGCTCTTAAAAGTGTTCAGTTTTATGCATTCACAAACAGGCGGTTTGGAATTGAAACTCATGTTTAAAAGGCCAGTTGCAGAAACTTGTGTAAGTAATGAGGAACCAAATGTTAGTCACCAAGACAATAGGGAAAATGTCTCCAGGGCATGTAAGGGGTCTTCATGACAGCCCTTCCCATCACAGGCCTGGAGGCATAGGAGGTAAAAATGGTTTCCTGGGCCAGGCCCAGGAACTTGCTGCTTTGTGCAGTCTCAGAACTTGGTGTCCTGTGTCCCAGCTGTGGCTAAAATGGGCCAATGTACAGCTCAGTCCATTGCTTCAGAGGGTGCAAGCCCCAATTTTTTGTGGTTTACACATAGTGTTGGACCTGTGGCGCACAAAAGGCAAGAATTGAGGTTTGGGAAGTTCTGCCTATATTTTAGAGGATGTATGGAAATGCCTGGATGTAAAGACAGAAGTTTGCTACAGGGGCAAAGCTCTCAGAGAACCACTGCTAGGGCAGTGCATAAGGAAAATGTGGGTTGGGAGCCCCCACACAGAGTCTCCACTGGGGCACTAACTACTGGAGCTGTGAGAAGAGAGCCACTGTCCTCCAGACCCCAGAATGGTGATCCAGTTTGCAGCATGCACCAGGAAAAGCAGAAGACACTCAATGCCCGTTCATGAAAGCAGTCAGGAGGGAAGCCATACCCTGTGAAACTACAGGGGTGAACAGCCCAAGGCTGTGGGAGCCCAGCTCCTGAATCAGCATGACCTGGATGTGAGGCATGGAGTCAAAGATTATTTCCGAGCTTTAAGATTTGACTGCTCCACTGGATTTAGGATTTGCATGGGGACTGTAGCCCCTTCATTTTGGCCAATTTCTCCTATTTGGAATGGTTGTATTTACCCATTGCATGTACCCTCATTGTATCTAGGAAGTAAATAACTTTGGACTTGAACTCTTAGGTTAATGCTGGAATTAGTTAAGACTTTGAGGGACTGATGGAAGGGCATGATTGTATTTTGGAAAGTGAGGACATAAGATTTGGGAGGGGCCAGGGTGAAATGATACAGTTTAGCTGTGTACTTACCTAAAATCTCATGTTGAATTGTAATCCTCATAATCTCCACATGCCAAAGGAGAGACCAGGTGGAGGCAATTGAATCATGATGGGGTTTCCCCCATGTTGTTCTCATGATAGTGAGTTCTCATGAGATTTGATTATACTGTAAGTGTTTAGTAGTTCCTTCTGAGTTCATTCTCCTTCCTTCTGTCTTATGAATAAGGTGCCTTGCTTCCCCTTCACATTCTGCCATAATTGTAAGTTTTCTAAGGCCCTCCCAACCATGCAGAACTGGGAGTCAATTAAACCTCTTTCCTCTATAAATTGCCCAGTCTCTAGCAGTTCTTTATAGCAGTATGAAAATGGACTAATGTAATAAACTTCAATAAAATACAGAGAAACAATTCAGAAATCTATTAGATAAATTCAACAGATATGAAATAATGTTATTAAGCCAGAAATATTTGAGCCAAAAAATAAAATGAAAAAAATTAAAAATGCAATGGAGACATCAACAGCAAAGTTTGTCAAACAAAAGAAAAATATATGTGAACTTGAAAAGAGGTTACTTGCAAACATATAGTCTGATATGAAAACAGAATGAAAAGGAATAAAGAAAACTTATTGGAGTTACAAAATAGTATCAAAAGAGCAAATGTTGCTGGACTCAGCAGCTCATACTGCAATCTCATCAGTTTGGGAGGCTGAGGTGGGTGGATAACCTGAGGTCAGGAGTTTAAGACCAGCTTGGCCAACATGGTGAAACCCTGTCTCTACTAAAAATACAAAATTAGCTCAGCATGGGGGTGGGCACCTGTACTCCCAGCTGCTCAGGAGGCTGAGGCAGGAGAATCACTTGAGCCCAGAAATCAGAGGTTGCAGTGAGCCAAGATCAAGCCATCGCATTCCAGCCTGGGTGACAAGAGTAAGACTCTGGCTCCAAAAAAAAAAAAAAAAAAAAAAAAAAAAAAAAAAAAAAAAAAAAAAAAAAAAAAAAACAGCAAATATATGAGTTGTTGCATTCTAGAAGGAGTTAAGAAACATAAAACTTTATAAATTTATAAAGCTTATTTAAAGAAATCATAGCAGAAAAATTTCAAAATCTGGAGACAGATATGAATATCTAGGTACAGGAAGATCAAAAGTCTTCAATCATATTCAATCCAAATAAGACAACCCCATAATATATTACAATCAAACTGCCAAAAGACAAAGAGAGAAACTTGAAAGCAATATGAGAAAAGAAGAAAATAACATATAAGGGATTTTTAATATATCTGTTATCGGCTTTTTCAGCAGAAACTTTACAGGCCAGTAGAGAATGGGTTTACATATTCAAAGTGCTGAAGGGAAAAAAACCTTTCAACCAAGAACACTGTTCTTAGCAAAATTGGCCTTTGGAAATGAAAGAGAAAGACTTTCCTACACAAACTAAAGCTGAGGAGCTTTATCACCACCACACATGTTACAAGGCGTACTAAAGGGAGTTCTTCACATTAAAATAAATGATGCTAATGGGTAATAAGGAAACATTGGAAAGTATAAAACTCACTGGTAAAAGCAAGTACACAGTCAAATTCAGAATACTCAAATAATGTAATGGGGGTATGTAAATCACTTATTTCTTTAGTATGAAGGTAAAAAGACAAAACTACTAAAAATAATAGCTAAAGTAATTTGTTATTTTAAAATATAAAAATATTTTATATACAATATAAAAATGTAAATTGTGATATTAAAAATTCAATTTGGGGAGACAAAGGGTAAAGTTTGTGCTTTTTTGCAACTTGTGTATACTTTAACAACTAAAATAATTTGTTAAATTATATACATTATAAAAAAATGTAATTTGTGATATTAAAAATTCAATGGGGAGATAAAGGGTAAAAATTGTGTCTTTTTTGCAATTAAGTTAAAGTTGTTATGAACTTAAAATAACATGTTATAACTATAAGATGTTTTTATAAGCCTCATGGTAACCCTCAAACAAAAAGCTGTAATAGGTACAAAAATAACATGTTTAACTGTAAGATTTTTTTGTAAGTATTATGGTAACTACAGAGCAAAAACCTATAGCAGATACATTAAAAATAAAAACAAAGAATTAAAACATATTACTAGAGAAAATCACTTACCCACAAAGAAAGACTGAGAACAATATAGAAAGAAAGTATCTAAAAAACAACTAGAAAGCAAATAAAAAAATGACAGGAGTAATTCCTTACCTATTAATAATTACCTTGAATGTTAATAGGCTAAGTTTGTCAATTAAAAAACAGAGTGTCTGGGCCAGGCACAGTGGCTCAGGACTATAATCTCAGCACTTTGGGAGGCCAAGGCAGGTAGATCACTCAAGACCAGAAGTTTGAGACCAGTTGGGCCAACATAATGAAACCCTGTCTCTACTAAAAAAAAAAAAAAAAAATTAGCCAGGTGTTGTGGTGGGAGGCTGTAATCCCAGCTATTCATGAGGCTGAGGCAGGAGAATCGCTTGAAACTGGGAAGCAGAGATTGCTGTGATCTAAGATCACACCACTGCACTCCATCCTGTGTGACAAAGCGAGGCTCTGTCTAAAAAAAAAAAAAAAAATGACAAAATGTCCAAATAGGTTAAAATCAAGACTCAACTGTGCACTGCTCACAAGAGACTCACTTTATCTGCAAGGACAGTATAGGCTAAAAGTGAAGGAATGCAAAAGATATTCTATCTAAGCTATAATAGAGACCAAGAATGTTATTATAAAGGGGTCAATTCAGCAAGAACATGTACTAATTCTGAATATATTTGAATGCAACATCAGAGCACATGCATATATGAGTCAAACACTCATAGATCTGAAAGAAGTGAACTACAATACAATAAGAGTAGGAGACTTCAACACCCTGCTTTCAGCGATTAGATCATCCAGACAGAAAATCAACAAAGAAACACCAAACATAAGCTATATTCTAAACCAAATGGATCTAACAAACATTTAGAGAAAATTTCATCTAAAAGCTTCACAACATACATTCTTTTCAACTACACATAGAACATTCTCCAGGACAGATAATATGTTATGCCATAAAACAAGACTTCACAAATTTAAGAAGACTGAAATTACATCAAGCATATTTTCTCTCCTCAATGGTATAAACCTAGAAATCAATAAATAAGAAGAACTTTGGAAACTTACAAATATATGGAAATTAAACAGCATGATATTGGTTAATCAATGGATCAAAAAAGAAATGAAAAGAAAAATTTTAAAACTTTTCTTCAGAAAAGCAAAATGGAAACACAATATACCAAAATCTGTAGAATACAGCAAAAGCAGTTTAAAGAGGGAAATTTATGGCAATAAATACCTACATCAAAAAAGAAGAAAAATGTCAAATAAACAACCTAATGTTGTAGGTCAAGGAACTGAAAATCAAGAACAAATTCAAACAAAAACTATTCTTTCTTTTACTGAAAGGAAACAATAAACATCAGAGTAGAAACAAAATGGTGACTGGAAAAAAATATGAGATAACAGCAAAAAAAAAATCGATTTCTTTCAAAGATTACCAAATTTGATAAATGTTTAGCTAGAATAAGAAAAAAGAAAGAAGATTCAAATAAATAAAATCAGAGATGAAAAAAGAGAAATTACAAGTGATACTACAGAAATTCAAAGCGTGACGAGACTGTTATGAAAAATTATAAACCAACACATTGATTGACCTAGAAGAAATGAATAAATTTTGAACACGTACAACCTACAAAGATTAAACTATGTAGAAACAGAACATATCAACAGACAAATAACAAGGAAATGGAATCAGTACTAAAAAAAAAGTCTCACATCAAAGAAAGGCCCAGAATCTGATGGCTTAACTACCAAATTCTACCAAATACATAGAGAATGAATATTAGTTCTTCTCAAACTATTCCAAAAATTGAAGAGGAAGGAATACTTTCAAACTCATTCTACAAGGCCAGAATTATCTGGATACCAAAACCAGACAAGAAGACAACAAGAAAAATAAAACTACAGGCCAATATCCCTGATGAACATAGATGCAAAAATCCTGAACAAAATACCAGCGAACTGAATTCAACAGCACTTTAAAAAGATCATTCACCATGATCATGTGCAATTAATCCTGGAGATGCAAGGATGGTTGAACGTATGCAAAGCAGTAAATGTGGTACATGACATTAATAGAAGGAAGGACAAAAAACATATGATTATCTTAATTACACAGAACCAGGATTTGATAAAATTGAACATCCTTTTACGATAAAAATGCTCAAGAAAACTAAGCGTAGGAGGAACATATCTCAACATAATAAAAACCATACATTACAAGTCCACAGCTAACATCTATAGTGAATAGGGAAAAGTTTAAAATTTTTCCTCCAAACCAGGATGGTGGCTCATGCCTGTAAATCCCAGCACTTTGGGAGGCTAAGGTGGGAGGATCACTTGATCCAAGGGGTGTTTTGGTTACAGTGAGATATGATCACACTACTGTAGTCTAGCCTGGGTGACAGAGTGAGACCCTGACTCTAAACAAACAAAGACACAAACAAAAATAAAAGTTTTTCTCTGAGATATGGAACAAGATAAGAATAATAATGCCCACTTTTGCCACTTACATTCAGTGTACTACTGAAAGTCCTACTCAGAGCAGTTAGGCAAGAAAAAGAAATAAAACACATCTGAATTTGAATGGAAAAAGACAAATTGTCCCTGCCTGCAAATAACATGTTCTTATATATAGGAAGTCCTAAAGGCTCCATCAAAAAACTGTTAGATTTATAGATGAATTCAGTAAAGTTGCAAGATACAAAATCACTATGTAAAAATTAGTAGCATTTCTCTACACTGACAGCAAATTGTGTGAAAAAAAATTAAGAAAACAATCCCATTTACAATAACTAGAAAAAATTAATACTTGGGCATAAATATAACCAGGGAGGTGTAAGGTCTCTACAATGATAATTATAAAACATTAGTGTAAGAAATCAAAGAGGACACACACACATAAATAAAATGCTATCTCATGTTCATGAATTGGAAGAATTAATATTGTTAAAATGCCCATAGTACCTGAAGCAATCTACATATTCCATTCAATCCCTGTGAAAATGCTGATGATATTCTTCAGATAAATAGTTTAAAATCTAAAATTTGTGTGCAACTGCAAAATACCCAGAGTAGTGAAAAAAACTTTGAGCAAAAAGTACAAAGCTGGAGCCATCACATTACCTGATGTCAAAATATGCTACAAAACTATAGCAACCCAAACAGCATGGTACTGACACAAAAACAGACACAGAGACTGAAGGGATAAAATAGAGAACCCAGAAATAAATCCTTGTATTATAGTCAACTGATTTTCAACAAAGGTGCCAAGAACACCCTATTGGGAAAGAGCAGTATCCTCAATAAATGGTGGGAAACTGGATATCCACATGTAGAAGAATGAAATTTGATCCTTATTGCTCACCATATCCAAAAATCAACTCAAAATGGATTAAAGACTTCAATGCAAGACCTGAAATTATTAGAAGAATACATAGGGCAAAAGTTTTATGACAGTGAAATTTGGATGTTAAGTTTGAAATGACAATGAAATTTAGGCAATGAGTTTTTAGATATGACTTCAAGAGCATAGGTAACAAAAGTAAAAATAGATCAATGGTATTCCGTCAAACTCTAAAGCTTCTGCACAACAAAGAAAACAATCAACAGAATGAAAAGATACCTACCAAATTGGAGAGAATATTTGGAAACTATATATCTGATAAGGGAGTAATACCCCAAATATATAAGGAATTCAGACAACTCAATAGCGAGGAAACAACCTGATTACAAAATGGACAGAAGATCTGAACAGACATTTCTTGAAAGAAGATATACAAATGACCAATAGTCATATCAAAAATGTTCAATGACACGAATCATCAGGTAAATTCAAATCACCTCACTCTTGTTAGAATGGCTATTAGGAAAACCACAGAAAGTACTGGTGAGGATGTGGAAAAAAGGGAACTCTTACACACCTTTTGTGGGAATATAAATTAGTACAGCCATCATGGAAAACAGTAAGGAGGTTCCTCAAAATATTAAAAATAGACTACAAAATGATCCAGCAATCCCCCACTGGGAATATATGCAAAGGAAATTATCTCAGTATGTCAAAGAGATAATTGTACTCCCATGTTTATTGCAGCACTATTTATATAGCCAACATATGGAATCAACCCTAAAGTCCATCAATGGATGAAAGGGTGAAGAATGTGTTATATATATACATGATGAAATACTACTCCACTGTAAAAAAGTATAAAACCCCACCATTTATGAAAACATGGTAGAACCTGGAGGATGTTACAATAAATGAAATAAGCCAGGCAAAGAAAGACAAATACCACATGATCTCACTCATACCTGGTCATTCATATGTTGGGCAAGTCCCACCTTCGATGTATAATGATGGTTTGGCTCATCACTCTGGTCTTACAACATTATTTGATTTCTACATGGGGGAACCAACTGTGTAGGTGTTTCATACCCTGAGATTCAAAGACGTGTTCTATATTACAAGCTGAGATAATATAATATTTCAGGGTTTATCTTTGAGGAATTGAAAAGAAACTGCTATTTTAACTGAAACTCAATTGAGATAATCTTTATACTATTTCCTTCACAAGCAGGATAAAGCTTAGGAAAGTGATGGTTATACAGCTACAATTCTACCCAGGAATCAAAAATTCTAATAAGCTTCTATAATTTTTTACTTAACACTAGTATTGATTTTAATCGTTACAATCAACAATTACTCATTTGTTGTTATGGGAAAAATATGATACATCTTTTCCCACTTCAGAAACCTATTGAGGGAAAATAAAAATTTCATTTTTCCTGAGAGAAAGAATAATCAGAAATGACAACCTAAAATGGCAAAGCTAAATAAAAAATCAGAACTAACATGGTATTTTGTTTTGTGGAGAAATGTACTGTGGGTAGCTACAATTAAAATGTGTTTCTTGTCAAAAGGCATAGCACAACAGATTTCGTTATTTACTTAAAAGACTCTTCGTTCCCGCAATTGCGGAAAAAATGGCTATATATGCTTTCCATGCCTCCTAGAGCTACTTGAGTAAGGAACTGAATGGCTCGATAGCGTAATAAATTCATTAACACAGGTCAGAAAAACTTTAAGTCTAACACGTCCCAGCATGTGATTAATTTGGGAGAAAGTCTGGAAATTAAGGTTGATACCAAAAATGGCTCAAGAGTTCTGGCCTAGCTCTGTGTTATCCTTGATTCAGAGGATTTACAGGCACATGTCTTCATTGTCTTAAAGATCTAGGTCCTGTTGATCTTCTTCAGGATAAAAGTCATGGGAAGCATATTCATTGGCTGGATCCTAACTCATGCTGGACTAGATCCAGAAAATACATTTTTAAAGAATTCCAAAAAATCTTAATGTTTAAATTGAGTGTGAAAATAGATATATTTTCAATAGAAATGAAATTCAGAGTCAAATAATTTTGAACAATAAAAGCCTGATTAGATGCTACTATTTGCTAACAATTTTAATGTAAACATTCTTTATAAGGTCAGAGATCTAGAAGGGCTTCAAGGATAAATTCAATTTTGCTAACAATTTTAATGTAAACATTCTTTATAAGGTCAAAGGTCTAGAAGGGCTTCAAGGATAAATTCCAGTAATGCTTGCTACTAGGCTAGATTTGAAGGCATGTACGCGATGACAACTTTGGCATGAAATCTGATCAGACACCTGCCACAGAATGCTGCAGCCAGAAAGAAGGGAGGAATCCTGTGCAGTCATTTGAAAAATAGGAGGCCAAAGCATATACAGAGTCAGTTACTAAGAAGTCAAAAGGAAAAATTTTGATTGATTAAATAGAAATGCAAAAGCAGAGAATGTAGTATTTATGGCCAATGCTTGAGATATACTTTGAGCTCCTCCTAAGAGCTGTGTGCTATAGTACAGAGTGTGTCATCATGGAAGTATCTCACTTTTCTAGTTCTCAGTTTCTTCACCTGTAAAATGGGAAGCATAGGTTTCCTAAACTTCACTGGGTTGTTGTGAGGCTTAAATAAGACATACCTGGAACGGAATAAATGCTCAACTATTATGATGCTGATAAATCAATGGAAAAGTAGGGAAAGTGTAAAATTAGTATCTTTATTTGAAGGAGAAATTCAATATAGTTTTATGAGATATTATTTCTAAAAAAAATTCAGCTCATTTTTCTTTAAACCAAATAAAAATAAGCCCACTCCCCCACCGCCACCCATGCTTTCTCCACTTAATCCTTTGGGGGAATATCAAGTTGTGTGTACACGTAGTTTTCTCTGGATTTTACTTTTCTGGGTTTTAAAGAAAGGACTGAAAGAACGATGTACAGTACAATAAATATATTTTTTCCCAGTACTTGTTACTGGGTTGATAAATATTTTCCATTAAAATAAATCACTGGATTTTTCCATGTCTTTTAGGAATTATTGGAAAGTGATAATTCAAATAATATATTAATGATATTAGGTAGTAAGTATCTAAGCTACTAGTGTGCAACTTAAGAGAAACATAGGTAGAAAATAAGTTAAATACCCTACCCTCTACTGTAAAAAGTTTTGCAGTTATTTTTGAGAAACTTAAGGAAATTAGCGTTTCGAAACACTTACCAAAGAGAAGGCCTGTGTGTTATAGACAGTAAGGAAATTCCAGCCCCTTTTGCAGCCTGAAATATCTTTCCTTCAACATCAATGCTGACAGCACTGGTACATTCATCCAGCAAGGCATATTTTGGTCTTTTAAAAAGTACACACAAGAGTTAATTATTTTCCTATTTGAATTGTAATTGTAATTTTCTTTGGACAATATCAATTGCATTGCTGACAATTTTAGAGGAGCAAAAGAGAATATGACATTATTTTTTTTTTATTTTTTTTTATTTTTTTTTTAATTTGAGACGGAGTTTCGCTCTTGTTACCCAGGCTGGAGTGCAATGGCGCGATCTCGGCTCACCGCAACCTCCGCCTCCTGGGTTCAGGCAATTCTCCTGCCTCAGCCTCCTGAGTA
>NW_016107792.1:1014496-1056154 GCF_001604975.1 Cebus imitator
AGGCACTTGCCACCACGCCCAGCTAATTTTTTGTATTTTTAGTAGAGACGGGGTTTCACCATGTTGACCAGGATGGTCTCGATCTCTTGACCTCGTGATCCACCCGCCTCGGCCTCCTAGAGTGCTGGGATTACAGGCTTGAGCCACCGCGCCCGGCGAGAATATGACATTATTAAAGGCAATCAATGATAAAGCAAACAAGTAGTTATCCCCCTCTTTGGACTAGAACATCACATTTTTAATAAATTTAAATATATTTTCTGATGCTTTTAAAAATAATACAATAAGCTTTATTGTTTTGCAGATGAGTGAATCATAAATATGAGGCTAGGAAAGATGAGGCAGGTCACTAAGCACATCACTCCTACAGGAGTAGGAGGCAGGTTCATTTCTGGTGAGAAGGGTCTGACTAATTATATGAAGAATACATTGCAATCACTAATTATCAAACTGGCCACAGCCCTGTTAGCAAAGATTTAATGAGAAGATTATTTTATCAGCAATGTGAATAGCTAAGCATTACTAATGGAATTTCATCACTCTAAGACTGCAAGAGTGAATGTGCCTCATCTTACAAATTTATAGCAGACATTTAACCTCATCATATTGGAACCATACTCCAGAATCAAATTCTTAAGTGAAGAAGTAAATATTTTTCTAATTATATTGGACAATTTTTAAGTGTATTTTTTACTTTGATAGTGCATATCTGTTATCAGAGACACCCTATCACTTGGCATTGTTTCCTTCTGTTTATCCTCTCTCCTCTCATCTCACCCGCTGCTCTTACTTTTCTTTCACCTTTCCCTTTCTTCTTTCCAGTCCCACTGGACTGTTGGTACTTACTTAGCTTAGTTAATGGTAACAGAGTCAACTCTCACACTGTCATTTACTATTCAGTTTGGAGTTGAAAATCAGTATCAAGTATTTGTGAGGACAATTTCCTTTATAAAAAATTCTGATTTTTAAAAATAAAATGAAGAGAAATTTTAAAAAATGAAAATCGGTAATTTCTTATCAGCATAAATAATCATTTGCCCTGTAAGTTACTGTTCTATAATGGATTTGCTTATTAAAAGGACCCAGTTACCTACTATACGTCCGGTGGTCAAGGCTAATAGATATAGGAGTCAAAGACTCTAAAACTGTTCTACATGCAAAGAATAAGAGATCAGTTCCTGTTCTCCATGACAACGTTACTGGAAGTAACGTTACTGGTTGATTTTTGGTTACTGTTCTGGTATTAAGCATTACTTCTTTGTCTCAGAGTTATTTTCTGTTTCGTGGATGATATTTTTAAGTAAAAAAGAGGAAGAATTAAAGGAAGTATAAAAGAGAAAGTTTGAATAAAATTTTCCTTTTGTGTAAAGCTCTTTCCAGTTACTAACTTGTCTATTGCATTTTGTTTTATTTTTCAGAGTGCTTTGAAGGAAACAGAGAAAATATGCCATTTTAGAATTAGAAAAAAGTATGTATCTTAAACTGTTGTCATAGCAACCCCTAGTCTAGCAGATGTAAGATCACACGTTTTAGTTTCCTTGGCAGTACCTCGGGGTGTGTGTGTGTGTGTGTGTGTGTACTTAAATATATCAAGCAATAGTTAATCTGGTACTGATATAAGTAAATAAGGCATTAGATGATATTGTTTCTCAGGTTTCCTTTCCTTTTTGCTTTGTGTATCATCAGTAGAATGGGCTTTGTGAAGGACTTAATCTACCTCCCTTAAGATAGGACTTTTTCAATCATTCTTGAGTTATTAAAACATTTAAAATCCTCTCAAAAAGTGAATACTATTGGGATGCTTATTACTTCCTGCTAAAGTTATTCATTTTTGCCAGCTCAAGTCTTTCACATCAGAATTCAAACTTTAAATCCTTTGAGAATGAGGGAAGGCAGTTTCCTATAGTTAAACTTTCTCTTCACTAGATTGAATATCTAAAATTCCTTTTATCTTTTGTCAAAAGATTGTGCTTTTAAGCTACTTGCTCTTCTTATAAATCTTTATATGGCTCACTGAATTTTCTTTCCATGGATATACTCTTGACTTACCTTCACTCATTATCACATTATATACAAAATATTTTAGATACACAAACACGAAGTATTTATTTCAGGTTATAAGTATGTGAAATCTCTTTGGATCAACAACTTTTATTAATGCCACTTGCTATTTATTACAAGGTTTATTTTATTAACACACTGATACAGTGAAAAATTTATGGCTAAATTTTGCATTCGCTGTATTATATTTCATTAACTATGCTGGTGATCATATTAGTGGATCCTTATGGCCTAGACCCAAACAGATTCAGGTTGATAGTGGATAACAGCTGGTCATAAATGCCAATCTGTAAAGTTTACTCTTGAATTTCATCACGTCTTCTGAGAAAGGGGTATTCCAAAATACATGTCATTAAAAATCCCAAGTTAGCAAAATTTAGTCTATATTTTTAGCTAGCCATATTCTTAACCGTACATTATTATAAATAACATGCTATGAACACAACTAATACTTTTTTTCACTAAAAATTCCAGCTAAACATGAAAATATTATTTAGTGCATGATTTAATTTACATGAAGTTATACAACGATCAAAACTAATTTAAGGTGATAGGAATCGGAACAGAAGTGTCTAGAGGGGACTGGATTGACAAGGAGGATGAGAAAACTTCCTAGGGTAACAGAAATGTTCTTTATCTTGATGGGGTATTGGTTACACAATGTAGAAAAATTTATAAAAGTCATTCAATTGTATACCTAAAATGTGTGTATTTGGCATATAAATTTCAGTACAATAACAATAAGCTCTGTTTATTATACAGTATTATAGAAAAGCACATAATTACATATGAAATAAAAGATATAAATTATAATATGTTTCATGAAAATAGCTGCATTAAAATAATAAAAACAACAACTAACTTTTGTTTATTATCAAGACCGGTAAAAAATATCCCCCAATTTTAACAGTGTTTAAATGTTACAGTAATTTAAAATTTAAATAATTTAAAATATCCAAAATGCCAGTGCTAATAAGATAACAGCTAATGAGATAACAGATTTTTTCTTTTTTTTACTTACATACATTTTCTACTTTTAAAAATGCACATAATTATATTTTAATACAATTTTTAAAATCATTTTCATATGCTATGGTCTTATTAAAAAGGCTGAACCCAAATCTCATCAAGCTCTTTGCTCTAATTTCCAGTTTACAGAAAAAAAAATGAAAGACTGGGAGAAAGATAAAGGACCCCTAGATTTACCTGATAAGGTAGCAATGAGGTAAATCTAGAACAGGCAACATTCTACAGGACAATTAACCCAGTTCCTTCAACAAGTCAAAGGTATAAGAGGTAGGTGGGGCCCAGGAGGAGGAGAGACTCTTTAGATTAAAAAGGAATTAAGCGATGTAACAATAAAACAATAAAATGCCATGTGTGAAACTTGTTTAGATCCGGGTTTGAACAAATCAAGTGTAAAAAGATATTTTTGAGACTATCAGGGAAACTTAGGATATGAACCATTTATTAAATGACTTTAAATAATATTACCAATTTAATTAGATATTCTTATATGTTATTATATAAGGCTATATTCTAATATTTCATAGACTGTTGTCAAAGTATTTAGGGAAAAATGTCACAATATCTGTGATTTGCTTTAACATACTTCAGAAATAAAAAAATGAGTAGGTAAATCAAGTGTAGCAAAATGTTACACTTGTTGAATCAGTGTGATGAGAATATGGAGTTCTTACAACAATTTCTCTTTTTTGATGAAGTTTGACATTTTTTCCATAATCAAAGGCTTTTAAAAAATGAATAGCCAACTGATTGCTAAGTGTGGGACAACTGATTGCTACATGTTCAATAATACATACTTGATATAATTTTTAAAGTTCTCTGCAAAAATGTTACTACTTTCACTGCAACTCACTCAAGAGTGCCGCATCTGCCATTATTTGTGGCCCATTCATGCATTCATGTACATAACTCTTTGGTCTTTTTTGCCCAAGACCTAAGTATTAAAAGTGAGTAAAATAGTTTCTGACAACCTTCTGTACTGCACAACTGAGACTCTCATTGCCAGAGATCTAAGAGGTGAAAAGAAAAAAGGAAGAAATCAGGCGAATCAGAAGGACTTTAATATTTCCTTCCAATATCTTGTGCTTGGTATCCTTAAACTCAAAAGGGTATGAAGCTGGTTGCAATTAAAAATGTTTTATCAGAAGCAATTGTTTCCTGCCTCTCAATTTTCCTCAGTCCATTGAAACCTAGGCAGAATGGTCCCTTTTTCCATTGACTATAACTTTGATTTCCAAGGGGAGAGCATTACTTGGTTTAATAGACGGCTAAACGGTCAAAAACTTGACTTACCTTGAATTTAAAAATTTAATTCAGAAAATATTACTGAATGTCTACCTATTGGATTTACACAAGTATTTTAATGATTGTATATTCTTCATATTTTAATATTTGAAATACAATTTATTTTATTTCATTAAGTTGTATGAAATAAATTTATTTCATAAATTATTACATAAAAACTTTTATTTCATAAAATAAGTTTTATGAAATAAATTTATTTCATAAATTAAGCTTTATTATATAAAAACTTAATTTAGTCCTCTGTATATATTATTTCTATATTACTATACAATAAACAGAGCTTGTTGTTATTGTACTAAAATTTATATACCAAATACACATTTAAATTAAATTGAAATTAAAATTCTTCATATTTTAAAATTAGTAATCATTCATTCAAGCTTAGGATACATAAAAACTTAATTTAGTCCTCTGTACACATTATTTCATCTACCATTACTCAACATGAAAGAAAAAGAAAAAATACTTGGAGATTCTATTATGAGAAAAATTAATGTAAGAAATTTAAAAACTATAAACTCTATGCAGTAATTTTATAGTAATATTTTTTAAACTAAAGATAAAGACAATAAATCCTGTCCAAACATTTGTTGTTATTGTTTGGGTTGGTTACAACAATGGAATAGTAGTTACCTGAATTTAATATACTTACTTATGATAAAACATACGAGCCATGCCCATTCTTTGTTTTTCCCCTCCTGACAGGACATCTTTCCAGTCCATAACAGCATCCCATCCTTAAGAAAACAAAAATATATACATTTGTTTAAATCGTTTGTTTAATTGTTACTGTTTCTACCCTAGACAAGTGATTCCTCACAAATCCAAATTGTCACCATAAAGAACTTGGTATTTTACAGAACATGTGCTTGGGATAAATGTCAGAGCTTCATGTATAAGCATTTTGTTTTAGAGTTGATATTGTTTTGATGGTAATAATTTCTTATATTGACAAATGATCTTATAAGAATTCTAAACACTGACACTTTAAAATTTTTGTTTGTTTCTCAGTGTCTCCAGTGGGTTGATAGGCTTATACTTATTTTGGTGGGAAATGGGAGAAAAGACCCAACAAATTTTCATAGGTCAATTGCAAAGTCTATGAAAGGAACTAACTTAAGTGGCACCCCTGTGCCTAGCACTTTATGTGAGTTTTGTCATATTTCACAGTTTTGTAAGGCAGATTTTATTTTTTGCATTTTATAAGTGAGCAGCCTATAGTTCATAGAGTAATTGACATGTCTAGGTTTATACAATCAGATGTCAGAACTGGGATTTATGTTTAGGTATATCTGATGCTTTGACTGTTTTTCCATGCATGCTATTTCTTAAAACATCTTAATTGTTGACTTTCTATTTGATACTTATTTAAAAAGCAAGGATTCTATTTTTCTTACCAATAGAGTAGGTCTATGTATATTCATATGGAAATGTGCCTAGAATATCTGTATTTTAAAAATCAACTTTCAGAATTGTATATATCATCATCTTTCTGTAAATAAACACATAGACACTTTCAGGAACAGAAATAGATTTATTTCCTCAGTTACCTATTTTTATAAATTCTAAAAATTTTATAATAAGCCTACCTTATTTTTGTAATTAGATTTTTAAAAGAAGATTACTTAAAAACAAAACCATAGTTCCGTTACTGGAGAGTCAGATTTTCAAAGAAGAAAATGACTGCCAAAACATAACAGTCACTTAGAGCAAAATTTCTAAATCGTAAGTGTTCAGGACTTAACTCTCCTCTTTGGAAACAATCCATATTCTTTGCCATCTTTATACTTATTTAGCTGAATTTTTACCATTATTAAAATCTTGAAATAATCTTGGTCAATAGGAAAGAAAATAGAAAGTGTAGTCTTCATTGTTTTGTGTGTACTGTGTATCTGAAAAGTCAAATTATCAAAAATGATTATTTGATTCTTCTGCTGGTCAAAATAAAAATTTGGACTTGTTTTTGAAATCCAAAAGTTCAGAGGCTTTGATGAAATAATATACATTAGTTCTTAAAGATAAAATGCATCTTTATATTTCTTACCATCTTCTTCCTTTAAAATTACCACTACAAAGTACATAGCATTAAAAAAATGTATAAAAGCATAAAAACGAAAGGAAGAACAATGGTTGACTGATGGAGATAGATGATAACTGGATAGAAGGAAACAGGAATCAGATGTTTTTAGGGTACATTTAAAAATACCTTTTCATTTATAAATTATGTAAAAGTGTTACTCCAAAAATTAAATAAGCAAAGGCATATAATAAAAGTAATGCAATATATGAAAAGTTACCAATAAAAAAATATCTGGAGTGAAAAGAGACTTTCTCTGTTTCCCAATTACACCTAAAATCTCATTCTCCAGAGGGGATCACTGTTCATTTTCTTGAGTCTTCCAGAAATTGTCATTTCTTAAAATACACATAGGAAATAGGCATATCCTTAAAATTTTATATTAGGAAAAATAATATTGAAATATCATCTGATTTAGAGTTCTTCCTTCTGGGAAAAACTGTTGAAATAAAACTTTCCCTGTGATTGAATTTCATAGTATTTATGAAATATATGTGATGATTTGAGAAATAGATTTGGATTACTAAGCAGTGGAGAAATATTCTGGGCTTAACATTTTTTTTCCCTGCCCACTGAAAACATGGCACAAGAGATAGTATCTGCATCGAAGAACATTTTAACTTTTACATATTTTAATAATCATGTTCTTTGTTCTACTAAACCCAAAGATTTTTGTAGGCCCTAGTATTGCATGATCACGGAACACATAAATCAAAACTCTGAGTCATAATGTTGCCTCTGATGCTGATTTAATGAGAACAAGTCAGCAAAAAAGAGAATGATTTTCCTGCTTCCTAGAGATGCATATGCTTCTTTCGTTCTGCCCATTTGTTAACCCTTGTATGCTTTCCTGTTTTGTAACCTAGTTGATGGAATGGAATGTAGTTTGTAATTCCATTTTTATTATACTAACCAAAGGATTAGCTAGTCTAAATAGAACGTCAGTAGGCTTCTTTCTAATTGAGTAATGTACTTGCAAATTTAAGTGTTTTCCTGCTTTGCTTAAATATTTCAGGTTTAAGAATTAAGCAAGTAAAACAGGTTTCCTTGAAGTTTTTTTTTATATGCAAGGATATAATCGTTTTTATTATTGTTTAAAAAGTTAGGGGGTACCATAGCGTAGTGGCATACCCTAGCATAGAACACGGACTTTCAAGTCAGATCTGTGTTTGAATCCCTGTCCCAAAACTTGTCATGGGACTCTGAGTAAGTTACTAAGTTTCTGAAATTAATCTTTAAGATGAAGATAGCAAAACCTACGTCATTGTAATATTATGTATATTAAATATTGATATATACAAATTCCACATAGTAAGCACTCAAAAGCCCATAACAATTGTGATTACATTTTTAAGTTTGAAAAATTCTTGGAAATAATTCTAGAATTTCTTGATGACTTCTAAAAGAATATAATATCTCACATGTGTTCTAAATATCTATTAGATTTCAAACTTCCTCAACATAACTTGCCTAAGATAAAGATGTAGTATTTATTCTACCACAGTCTTTTGAAACTCCAAGGAGTTGGACCTCATGAAACAAAAACCAATCTGCTTTCCATATATAGTAGGAATTACAAATACCAAAAATATTAAAAGTATTTTTTTTGCCTGCCTTGATTGTTTATTGTAAGGATCAAATGAAATAATGTATGTGATATTGCTATATAAAACATCAAGCATTATCACACAAAGAGAAAAGATAGTATCAATATTACAACTAATAATATTAACATTAGCTACTAATTCTTCTTTTTTCTTTCTTTCTTTCTTTTTTTCTTTATTTTTTTTAAGACAGTGTTTCACTCTTGTTGCCTAGTCTGGAGTACAGTGATGCAGTCACACCTCACTGCAACCTTGACTTTGCAGGCTCAGGTGATTCTCCCACCTCAGCCTCCCAAATAGCTGGGACTTCAGGGGTGTGCCACCATGCCTGGCTAATTTTTATATTTTTTTGTAGAGAAGTAGTTTCATCATGTTGCCCAGGCTTGTTTCAACCTCCTAGGTTAAAGCTATCTGCCCTCCTGAGCCTCCCAAAGTGCTGGGATTACAGGTGTGAGCCACTGAACAGGTGTCAGCCAGCTGCTAATTCTTGTACTCATATGCCACTGTGCTAAAGTTTTACATATTTATTTAATTTATTTAATTTAATTGATTTAATCTTCACAAAAAACGTATAAGGTAGATATTTATCCTCATTTTATAGTTGAAGATACACAGAACAGTGCTAATCAAGATTTAATTCCAGAACTCTGAGTTAAAAGCCCATATTCTCAATCACTGTATTACTACTAATACAGTGGGCTAATAATGTAAGTGGGCTGTGAAATAGAATATAAAATCCATTTAAAATTAAACTTGGGGTCTCATTTGTTATTTCAGTCATTTTTCTAGACTATGGATTATTAAACTACTTGAAAGTGTGACTATTATTATTATTATTTTAACTTTTAGGATTGGGGGAACATGTGAAGGTTTCTTACACAGGTAAACATGTGTCATGGGGGTTTGTTGTACATATTATCTCATCACCTGGGTATTAAGCCCAGAACCCAATGGTTATATTTTCTGCTTCTCTGCCTCCTCCCGCCCTCCAATCCTCAAGTAGGCCTGAGTCTCTGTTGTTTCCTTCTTTGTGTTCATAAGTTCTTATTACTTAGCTCCTACTTATAAGTGAGAACATGCAGTATATGGTTTTCTGTTCCTGCATTAGTTTGCTAAGGATGATTGCCTCCAGCTCCATTCATGTTAACACAAAATACAAGATCTCATTCTTTTTTATGGCTGCATAATATTCCATGGTGTATATGTACCATATTTTCTTTATTTAATCTGTCATTGATGGGCATTTAGGTTGATTCCATGTTTTTGCTATTGTGAATAGTGTTGTGATGACCATTTGTGTGCATGTGTCTTTGTGGTACAATTATTTATATTCCTCTGGGTATAAACCCAGTAATGAGATTGCTGGGTCAAATGGCAGTTCTGTTTTTAGCTCTTTAAGGGATTACCACACTACTTTCCACAATGGTTGAACTGATTTATACTCCCATCAACAATGTATAAGTGCTCCCTTTTTCCCACAACCTTGTCGACATCTGTTATTTTTTGACTTTTTAATAATAGCCATTTTGACTAGTATGAGATGGTTTCTCACTGTGGTTTTCATTTGGATTTCTCTAATGATCAGTGATATTGAGCATTTTTATAATATGCTTGTTGGCTGCATGTATGAACAGAAGTGTCTGTTCATGTCCTTTTCCCACTTTTAAATGATGTTGTTTCTTTCTTGCAAATTTGTTTAAGTTCCTTATAGATGTTGGATATTAGACCTTTGTCAGATGCATAGTTTGCAAATATTTTCTCCCCTTCTGTAGGTTGTCTGTTTACCCTGTTGATAGTTTCTTTTACTGTGCAGAAACTCTTAAGTTTAATTAGATCTCACTTGTCAGTTTTTGCTTTTATTGTGATTGCTTTTGGTATCTTTGTCATGAAGTCTTGGTCTGTTTCTATGTCCAGGATAGTATTGCCTAGATTGTCTTCCAGGATTTTTATAGTTTGGGGTTTTACATTTAAGTCTCTGATCCATCTTGTGTTGATTTTTGTATATGGTATAAAGAAGAGGTCCAGTTTCAGTCTTCTGCATATGGCTAGCCGGTTATCCCAATACCATTTACTTAATAATGTCTTTTCTCCATTGCTTGTTCTTGTCAGCTTTGTCAAAGACTAGATGATTGTAGATGTGTGCCCTCATTTCTGGGTTCTCTCTTCTGTTTCATTGGTCTGTGTGTCTGTTTTTGTAACAGTACTATACTGTTTTGGTTACTGTTGCCTTGTAGTATAGTTTGAAGTGGGAAGGCATGATGCCTCCAGCTTTGTTCCTTTTGCTTAGGATTACCTTGGCTATTCAGGTCCTTTCTTGGTTTCATATAAACTTTAAAATAGTTTTTTCTGGTTCTGTGAAGAATGTCACTGGTAGTTTGATAGGCATAGCATTGAATATGTAAATTGCTTTGGGCAGCATAGCCATTTTAATAATATTGATTCTTTCTATCCGTGAATATGTGATGTTTTTCCATTTGTGTCTTCTCTGATTTCTTTGAGCAGTGTTTTGTAATTTTTATTGTAGAGATCTTTCTACAGATCAGCTAACCTCTCTGGTTAGCTGTATTCCTAGGTATTTTATTCTTTTTGCGGCAATTATGAATGGGATTGCCTTCCTGATATGGCTCTTGGTTTGGCAGTTGTTAATGTGTATAAATGCTAGTGATTTTTGTATATTGATTTTGTATCCTGAAACTTTGCTGAAGTTGTTTATCAGCTGAAGGAGCTTTTGAGCTGATACTATGGGATTTTCTAGATGTAAAATCATGTGTCTGCAAGCAGGGATAGTTTGACTTCCTCTCTTCCTATATAGATGCCGTTTATTCTTTTCTCTTGCCTGAATGCTCTGGCTAAAGTGTGATTATTATTATTAAATTATTTGGAAGTATCACTAAGCACAGAAAGAGTATTATTAGACCATACTTCTATTTTAAGCTTACATGTACAAATGTTATTTATACTGTTTCAAAAATGTTTTATGCTGAAAAGCCACAATACAGAAGTTTCTAACTTTAATTCTCTATGTGCTACTTGAAAGCAAAAATGATATTGGTAAGATTGTGGGTCTGAAAAAAAAAAAAAAAAAAAAAAAAAAAGAAAAACCAAGTTCTGTGGTATCAACTTATCAAATTATTTAATTTAATGTAAGCCAAGAGCTTGTAAGGCAAATATTTCTGTCACTGACTTTACATACATCTAGACTGGCAATGGCCTCAGGGACTTTGTACATTCACATATAAAATAAAAGAAACATTTTTAAAATGTTAGCTTCACTGACATGGAGACTTGATAAAAACCTAGTGTGCTGCATTAAACATAACACAAGCAGAAAAAGAAATGTAATAATGGAACAGCAATAAATCTCCATCTTTATACTTATGCGCTTATTTCTGATTATAGCATACGTTCTAATTAAACCACAGACTAAATATATATTCAAGCTTACTTTTTAAAAGTAACTCTCTTCCCGCCGCCCAAGATGCCGAAAGGAAAGAAGGCCAAGGGGAAGAAGGTGGCTCCGGCCCCTGCTGTCGTGAAGAAGCAGGAGGCCAAGAAAGTGGTGAATCCCCTGTTTGAGAAAGGGCCTAAGAATTTTGGCATTGGACAGGACATCCAGTCCAAAAGAGACCTCACCGCTTTGTGAAATGGCCCCGCTATATCAGCTTGCAGCAGCTGAAAATGCCCCCTGCAATTAACCAGTTCACCCAGCCCTGGACCACCAAACAGCTACTCAGCTGCTTAAGCTGGCCCAGAAGGATAGGCCAGAGACAACGCAACAGAAGAAGCAGAGGCTGTTGGCTTGGGCCGAGAAGAAAGCTGCTGGCAAAAGGGACATCCCCAATAAGAGACCATCTGTCCTTCGAGCAGGAGTTAACACCGTCACCACCTTGGTGGAGAACAAGAAAGCTCAGCTGGTGGTGACTGCGCACGACGTGGATCCCATCGAGCTGGCTGTCTTCTTGCCTGCCCTGTGTTGTAAAATGGGAGTCCCTTACTGTATTATCAAGGTGAAGGCAAGACTGGGACGTCTAGTCCACAGGAAGACCTGCACCACTGTCGCCTTCACACAGGTTAACTCGGAAGACAAAGGCGCTTTGGCTAAGCTGATGGAAGCTATCAGGGCCAATTACAACGACAGGTGCGATGAGATCCACTGTCACTGGGGAGGCAATGTCCTGGGTCCCAAGTCTGTGGCTTGCATCACCAAGCTCGAAAAGGCAAAGGCTAAAGAACTTGCCACGAAACTGGGTTAAATGTACACTGTTGAGTTTTCTGTACATAAAAATAATTAAAACAATACAAATTTTCCTTCCAAAAAAAAGTGAAGTTAAATGCATTAAAAAAGAATGATGGACTTTACCTCCTTCTCTTTGAACTATGTGATAGAGATGGACATTGTGTAGGATATGTTCTAGATCTTGATCTGTATAACCTTTATCATGCATATCATCCACTGAATCAGGGTAAATGACTTGATCCCGAAGGCTTCCAAGAGACATATATGGCCTGTAAAACACCAAACACACAAAAACCCTGGTGGAAAATCATGTTAACTTACTCAGTGTTACATCTTGGTGGTCTGAAAACATCAGCAAAGACTTTAAACCCTACAATTCCAGGATGATATTTGTTACCCGGTAATGAGTACTTATCCCGCAGGCACTGATAACTGCTAAACAATACCGTTATGTTTACATAAAATCTTACTGACACATGGGCACAAGAAAAGCTTCTCCAAGAAATCATCTGACATTTTCTTTTTCTAAAAAATTCTATTTTATTTTTTATTTTGTAGAGACAGGGTCTTGATATGTTTTCCAGGCTGGTCTCAAACTCTTGCCTCAAATGATCCTCCTAACTTGATCTCCCAAAGCACTGGGATTACAGTTGTGAGGCACAGAACCCAGCCACATTCAACATTTTCAGCAGAGAAATTCTGTATATACTTTGTTTCACTGTTTTTGATAAATATTGATTCTGTAATTCATCTATAATTATTTGGGTTACCTATTACACAATTTGGGTTTTGACCCAGCAATGTGAACATACAAAACAACAAAAAAAATAATTCATAGTAAGAAAGACACATATTAAAGCTACCTTGAGTTTCTTACTTATCATATTGGCAAAAATTCAACAACTTGATAACTCACTGCACTGGCAGGCCTATGGGTTAAGGAGCGTTCTCATACTACAGTGAAAATGCAGAATGGTACAACTCTTAAGAAGGGGATTTGGCAGACTGACAGAGCATTTGCCCTTTGACCCATGTCTGGGAATTTACTCTGAAAATATACTTCTAAAATACAGAAAAAGATGCATAAAGTTATTCATTACAGCTTATTTGTAATAGCAAAATATTGAAATACAACGTAAATACCCATGAAAGGAGGCTGATGGAATAAACCATAGTACATCCACCATGCAGCTGTAAAAAGGATGAGGAAGGCTCCCAAACTGATATAGAGTGATTTCCACGATATATTGTTAAGTTGAAAAGCAAAAGCAGGGTTTCTCCACTGCGGCACTTTGGCTTATTGAATCAGATAACTCCTTGTTGCCGAGGGCTATCCTGTGTATAGTGGGATATTTAGCATTATACCTGGTGCCTACCCACTAGATGTCAGTAGCACCCCTTCCTGTAGTGAACCAATAAAATTGTCTCCAGATATTGCCAAATGACCCTGGGGGACAAAATCTTCCCAGTTGAGAACCATTTCTATGTAAAAAGAAAGCAAAATGAAATATATACATACCCATTTATCTTTACAAAAGGAAACACAGGAAGAGTAAACCAGAAACTAGTGAAGTTGGTTAGCCCGAGTATCCGTGCTATTAATACAGTTTTTACTTTTGGAATCCCATCAAAGTGTTCTTATTCAATAAATAAATAAAATTAAACCAACAAAAATGAAGGAAGAGACCTTAAAATTGAACACAACAAGAAAAAATTTAACTGAACAGTATATCCAAAGGATAAAGTAACCTCACACAGAGGGGGATGGAGGTGGGGATGAATTAATCCATGCAACTTTTGAACTTGGCTACATAATTTCAATGTCAAAGAATCACATGGAAATCTTGAACTTTATTTACAAGTTTATTTTTGGTAATGATATAGAGGTAGCAATTCTGAAACTATTTAATGTATATTATAGGATGGATTAAGTAAGTAAACGGTTTGGTAATGTTAGGAGCAAGAGTTCTCACTGTGGAAGAAGAAAGATACAATCATGCTATGTGAGAAGGCAAGAGAAAAACTCTACCATTTAATTTGAATTTGAGTATCAGTATGAATTTATATTTTTTAACAAAAAAAAATTTCTAGCCTTATCCACATCTGGAACATTCTAATATTATCCTTTGAGAAGCACACAACATCATTACAGTAATGTCGTAAATTCAATTGTGGACCCAAAAAGATCTATCTTAATCCAGACCCCCTATATCTGTAACTGAAATCTTATTTACAAACAGAGTCTTTGCAGATTTAATTAAGATTCTTGAAATGAGATCATTCTAGAATAACCAGATGAGCTCTAAATCCAATAAATGCCCTTATTTAATGAGAAGAAATCCAGCAAAGAAAAGAAAGCCATGTGAAGAAGGAGACGGAGATGGGAGTTACGCCACCACAAACCAGGGAATGCTTGGCACCGTCAGAAGCTGGAAAAGAGGAAAGAAAGAATTCTCCCCTGGAGTATTCAGAGGACGTGGATTGCAGATACTTTGACTTCTGGTGCTCAGGAATGTGAGAAAATAAGTTTCTGTTGTTCAAACCACCAAGTGTTTGGTAATTTGTAGCCCTCAGAAACTAATACAAATAGTATTTCCATAAAAAGTTTATAACCTGAATCACATCATGGGGAAACTATCACACAAACCAAAATGGAGCTATTCTCTTTAAAACAACAACAACAACAAAAACAGTAATAGTCTCACACTCTCTAAAAATATCAGTGTCATAAAAAAGAAATGCTGAGAAACTTTCGATTAAAATAAACATATAGACATGGCAACTAAATGCAATGCATGACAATGGATTGGGAAAAACAAGTTGCTCTAAAGTACAATGTTATGACAATTGGTGAAATTTAAATATGGATTGTATTTTAGACACTAATATCAATGTCAAATTTCCTGAATTTGATGAGTATACTGTAGTTACACAAGAGAATATCTCTATTCTTTGAAAATATACCCTAAATTAGTTAGGAGTAAAGATTTATGATTACTGCAACTTAATTAAAAAATACAAGGTGCGTGTGTGCCTGGAGAGAGAAAGAAAGAGGAGAGATTTTCAAATACAAAATGTGTTTTACAGATGAATTAGTTACCTATTTTCCCATGGTACACAAGCCATTAGGTTGAAGGATAGACAGCACAAGCTTATTTTATAATATATTTAATTATTATTTGAATTCAAAATGTTTATATTTATAGACACATATTTCACATATCATAAAATTCACCCTTTTAAAGCATACAGGTCAGTGGTTTTTAATGCATTTGCAAGGTTATGTAACCATCACGACTAATTCCAGAAAATTTTTTTTCTTCATCCCAGAAAAAAATCCCATACCTAATAGCAGGTATTTCCTATTCTCCCTTCCTTTCAACCCTGGCAACCACTAATCTATTTTCACTCTCCGTGGATTTGCCTGTGGTGGATATCTCAAATATCCGGAACCAAACAATATGTGGTCCCCTGTGATTGCCTTCTTTCCATTAGTATAATGTTTTCAGGTTTGTCCATGTTGTAGCATGTAACAGTTCCTTTTTCGGCTAATATTTCACTGTAGGCCATATTTGATTAGTCCACTTATCAGCTGATGGGTATCTTCATTTTTTCACTTTTTTGTGTTAAGAATAATGGACATATGCCAGTGAATGAAAATACTGAAGCATATAATTTTTAGAGAAATTGCCAGACTTTTTTTCTAAAGTGGCTACATCATTTCTGGCTGCATTTCTTGTATCATATCTCTCTCTAAGGCTTTCCCTTCTGCCCTCTTCTTTATTTTTCCCTCCCCAGTATAACTGTATTTACAAAAAATAGGACACATAGTTATGCGTTTGTGTAGATTGTCTTAAGCATTCATATAATATGACATTAACTTAAATTAATATGAAATAATAATAGCATAAAATAGAAATTAGTCATCAGAGCCAAGGAGCAGTTTTAATTAAGTACTCTGAGACTACTCAGAAGAAGAAATACATAGAATCTCAGGAGAGAGTCCTTTTGCTGCCTTCCAAGGTGACATGAGCTCCAACTTAATATAAATCAGAAGCACAGATATTCTCCCACCATAGCATAAAACCCCTATATAATTAGGTCTAAAGAATAGCCATAATACAATATACAACTGAGACCACAATGATAAAAATACATCAGCGCATTCATTTTACCAGTGTTTCTACAGGATTCTACCACAGAACTTGATTAATTGGCAATATTTGATGATGAAATTCAATTTTATACCTATATTTCAGAAAAGGCTGGCAATGTAGAATCATGATTGTGATAACTGGTTTTGGAGAAATGATTCTAGGGAATCATTGTAATGTCACCCAAAGTCCAAGCTAGAGGTAACTCATTTGTAAAATAACTTATTTTAATAATTATATTTGTTATGAGGACTAAATGAAACAGTGGCTTTTTATGGAGCTAAGTGAAGCAATGGTAGGCACACAATAAATGACATTATGAAGGCAAAAAAAGATCATTTCTACTTATGCTTATGTTCTCTACTTCGGTGAAAATGTAACATCCTAAAAAAGAATGAATACAAAAGATTTCTATTTGGCCAGACAAGAGACTGGTGGTTTTTATTCCACAGTAAATTTTTATTGTTCTTGACATGACTGAGAATTAAGTACCTAAATATGTAGATTTTAGATTATATTCTGTTAAGTACTCATGAGAATACCTCATTTATCTAGAAGCTATTTTTATTTAAATGATGTAACAGAGTATTTTGTAAAAAATACTTGGAATACCATGTATTAATAGTTTACTGGAGGAATTTATGGGGCCTCAGAAGTATCAGAATGCCCCAGGATGCCAAGTGTTTTCTTTGTAACAGGAATTTGGAGGAGCAAAACTGTATAATTTCTTCAAAAGTCTAGTTTAATACTATTTTTAATTTCCTTAGACCTTTTGAAATCAGCCAGTTTTCTTTAATGAAAAGATATGGACATTTTTTTCATAAGGGCTCTTAATTTCAAGGCAAAGCAAAATAAATTATGGTTTTACAATGCTTAATTTCTTATTGAATTTGTAAAAGTCTAACAATAATATCTTAAATATATACTCCTGAAATTAGAAAACAAAATTTTAGCTACCTTTTTAAAAAATTTAATCAGGGGAAGATTTCCGTAAAATACCAAATCATAATATGATGCTAAAGAGCTGCAAATGTGCCCACATTATTTGTCATCTGAGCTATTGTTATTTACATGATGAGTATACCAACTGCTCACTTTGAAAACTGATGTGAATGAGAATGTTGATGAACACATAGAAAAGTATTCATAGGATTATATATTTATTGAGGACTCATCAAATATTGTTTTATTAAAGTTCCATTTTCTGTCAATTATTGTTTTATGATCACGTGAAATGGTAAAAATAATACATTCTATATATTTTTGATGTGAGTAGCAACTAAAGACACTTAGGTTTTTATTAATATAATGATTTAAAAATATTATAATGTTAAAGTCACCACTGAATTCTCTGGAAAGACAGTGTCAAGAAAATTTGGAATGATATTTACTCAATTTGAAAGCACAAGGAAATGGAGCGCCCTATATCCAATGTTTACATAATTAGTTTGTATGTGATTCTCTTTCCAGCTCTAAGGTCTGGAATTTAACATTTTGAATCAGTTCAAGTTTCTGTAGTCCTACCAGTGTTATACATAATAGATAAGCACTCAAAGTACCCTTTACTAAACTTTCCTTTCTAGATATATAGACATTCAGATTATCTTCTAAATATTTCAGGTAGACAAATTACCATGTCAGAATGTTACTGGCTCACTTGCTCTGGCTCATTAGAAAGGGGATCCTGCAACATCTTTAACATAAGCAACAAAGGAAATGGTCAGATTGCTTCTAATTAGTAGCTGTCAAAAAAGAAACATAAACTAGTTTTAATTTACTTTCTGTAAGTAAAACCCAGAATCATCTCTCTATGTTACAGGAAAGATATCAGAATAAATCCATAGGTATCACGTATCATTTAACAACTAATCCTTATTTAAACAATTATAATATTTTTTTTGCTTGGGAATCTAAAATTCTTTCAAATGTATATACAGTTAAAATTCAATTATAATAGTAAAATTATTTGAGATAAAATTCATTCCCCATGATTATGGCTTTTTATAGTTTTGCTACTAATATCTCAAGGTGCTTTCATACTTTGCATTATAGTCCCACTGTTCTGTGTTAACATTTAAGTAATCTGACAGTGATGATTTTTTTGGTGAAATGTATTGATGCTTGCTAGAGTTACTTTTTTGTTATCCTCTAAGACAAAGCTAGAAAGAAGGGGAAAACATTGAGAAATGTTAGCTGTGTCTTTGTGCTTGGAGCCTCTGAATGGCGCAAAATTCTAAACATTTCCTGAATTAAGAGCCAAAAAATAATTCAAATCCAGAGGAGAAAAGTGTAACATGAAAGGTCTATATGTAGAGAAAACAACATTTTAAAAATAATAATATAAAATTTAATTGGAACAATATTGATAAAAATTTTGCAAGAATATTAAGTGTATTTAAGGCATGAGGTGTGTTAAGTTTAAGAGTAATGTTCCACTGAGTACTGTTGTGTTGCTGTAGCAATAAGAAGTTAGCAACCTGAAAGCCATAAAATTTAATTATCAATAATTGATATAACTACACATACCGGGACCAATCATGTCATCAGATTTTTTCATGCATAGAAAGAACTAGATTTGGGTCATTTATACTATTCTTAAATATGTGACAAAAAGAAGAAATATTGAAGTGAAGATAGATATTTACTATTACTGAAATTATATCTTTAGGATAAGGTATTTCTAGGTTCCAAAACAGAGATAAGAATAGCCTAGGAAGAGCAGGGAAAAGGTTTATTTCCAAGTAATAAAAACAGCATTAGGCTGGGCGTGGTGGCTCATGCCTGTAATTCCAGTCCTTTGGGAGGCCAAGCCAGGTGGATCACCTGAGGTCAGGAGTTTGAGACCAGCCTGCCCAACATGGTGAAACCCTGTCTCTACTAAAACTACAAAAATCAGCCAGTGTGGTGGCACATTGTAATCCCAGCTACTTGGGAGGCTGAAGCATGAGAATCTCCTGAACCCTGGAGACAAAGATTGCAGTGAGCCGAGATTGTGCCACTGCACTCCAGCCTGGGAGATAGAGTAAGACACTGTCTCAAAAAATAAATAATAATAATATCAGTGAAAGAATTAAAGTCTTGCTAAGCTGTTAAAATGCAAATTTCTCTAAAAGTCAACCTTAACAATATCCTTATATCAGATTACCATTTAAATTGCTGATATCTGACCTATAAAAATTGCAGTTCTATGTGGTTTAATCTAATAATAATAAAACGAGGAAAACTTTTGAGTGACAAGGAAGATTTTTTTCATTATTACTTTTATAAATGAAACCTTAGAAAAGTTAAAGATTTTGGCCGGGCGTGGTGGCTCACGCCTGTAATCCCAGCACTTTGAGAGGCCGAGGCGGGTGGATCACGAGGTCAAGAGATCGAGACCATCCTGGTCAACATAGTGAAACCCCGTCTCTACTAAAAATACAAAAAAATCAGCTGGGCATGGTGGCGCATGCCTGTAATCCCAGCTACTCAGGAGGCTGAGGCAGGAGAATTGCCTGAGCCCAGGAGGCGGAGGTTGCGGTGAGCCGAGATCGCGCCATTGCACTCCAGCCTGGGCAACAAGAGCGAAACTCCGTCTCAAAAAAAAAAAAAAGTTAAAGATTTTAAAAAGTATTTTTAACATTCTTCCAAGCAATAGAAAGCTATAGAAAATTGTGTTTACATTTATAGATCTCTTAAAGAGAAAAGGAGATTTAAAACAACTGAACTGTACCAACTACTAAACAGGAGGAACTAAAATGTACAACTTATGTTCTGTCAACTGACTGCCCAAAGAAATTTATACAAAAGTTACTTGCTGTAACTCTTAACAATCAGAAAGCAAGGAATACAGCAATCCTACTGAGACTTCCTTGTGGCTAAAATAATTTTCTAAAAAAGGACATGTTAAATGACAGATATTTATCCCCGTCATAAAGAGGATTATGCAACATACCTACTGCAAGCAGCAAAATAAATAGATTGCCCATAATTAATGTAAGGTACCAGACTGTCTTGGCAGTGGAAACCAAATCTGTGGAGACGTTCATTCATTCAGTCAATCACTGATCAGATATTTACTGCGCAATTACAACACATTTACTAGGAGCCTACCAGTGCTGTACAGAGACATGTGGTTGCCTTTTCTAGCTTTTATTCTATAAAAGTTTGTTCAACAGTGACTCATAATGGGCAAAGTCTGTTCCAGTAAAGCCCCTACTCGCCCAGGTTTCCTTACTTTGAGGGCAACAGGACAATGGATATGTAACCTACATATGCATTGGTACAGTACATAGGTATGGAGTTCTGTGAGGAGGCCTGGATTAAGCCACATCACATTCCTCCTTTATTCCAGTGGCTTTCATAAACCCATATTCCACTCTGGCAGTGGCCTACTAACCTGCCTTTTTCTTAAATAAACACACTCTTTGTCCTCAAGGGGTGCACCTTGTTTGCCTTTTGGCAGCTAGATATTCATTAAGAATCGACAGATCCAAAAGCTAGAGACCCAGAAAAAAATTGAGATCAAGATATTTAAAAGAGCATTCCCCAGATTCTTACTTAGATCCTTTTCCAGACCACATCCTCATTTTAAAAACCTGAGACTGAGATAAAAAGAAGAAAAGCAGAGATCTCACTGAGAATATTTTAACAGCACACTTTCCTTTCACAGAGAAAGGAGGCAAATCAGTTCTTCTGATCTGATTTCATGTGCTTTCTAGTTTATAGTCATCATCTGGTTTTATATGTGTGGGTTAAACAATGTTGATATATAACAAATAGTTCCCTGATCCCTACAAAGAAGATATCTTGGATTTGGAAGTCATTTATATCGAAACAATAGAAAATGGAAGTTCATAGTTTTTTATTTTTGTCTATTTTTTATTTTTATTATTTTGAGATAGCATCTCACTCTGTTGCCCAGGCCGGAGTGCAGTGGTGCAATTATGGCTCACTGCAGCCTCAACTTCCCACACTCAAGCAATCCTCCCACCTCAGCCTCCTAAGTAACTGGGACTACAGGTATGTTCCACCATGCTCGGCTAGTTTTTTATTATTTGTATTGACAGGGTCTTCCTATGTAGCCAGGGCTAATCTTGAACTCCTCGCCTCAAGTGATCATCCCATCGCAGCCTTCCAAAGTGCTAGAATTATAGGCATGAACCACTGGGCCCAGTCCAGAACTTCATATTTTAAAATATCTAAAAACCTTATTTGGTGCACGTATTTCTTAGTGTGCAGGGCAGTTGTACCAATGTTGGTATTAACGTCATGCAAATCCCTTCTGCAGAATTTCTTGAAACAAAACACAGTCTTCACTCTGTTGCAAGAGACAATCTCTTCCTTTGATGACCTAAAGGGTAAGTCATGATCTTTTTGTGGAATAATACATCCTGAAAATTAAGGCTTGCTTATTTTATATCTCAGCTAGAATTCTGATTTAAAATTAAGGGACTATTTTTGAAAACTTATTTAAAATTTTATAGAGAAATGAATTTTAGAAGAATAGAAAAAAGTAGATAATATAATTTAACTTGAAAATGAATTGAACACCATTTAATTTTTTAAAATTTCACTTTCATGTGAGAATATAGCTTCCTTCACCTTAACATATCTGAATGATGTCCAAGTACTTATGTTAAAATATATATTAAAATTGACTTAATTGCCCTCTACGTCCGGAATTATAAGGACCTCTGCCTCCAAACCACAGCTCGACATTAGTACAGATCAGCACACCAAGAGAACAACCTTAGCTGCCTTCCATAGAGAAAGGAGGCAAATCAGTTCTTCTGACCTTATCTCATGCACTTTTTAGCTAATAGTCATCTGGTTTTATGTGTGTGGGATAAACAGTGGTGATACTTGCAAGGTCAGGATAAGAGTAGCAATTTTTTGGGCCGGGGACGGTGGCTCACGCCTGTAATCCCAGTTGGGAGGCCAAGACAGGCAGACCACAAGATCCAGAGATTGAGGCCATCCTGGCCAACATGGTGAAAACTCGTCTCTACTAAAGATATAAAAATTAGCTGGGTGTGGTGGTGCGCGCCTGTAGTCCCAGCTACTTGAAAGGCTGAGGCAGGAGAATCGCTTGAACCTGGAGGTGGAGGTTGCAGTGAGCCAAGATTGCACCGCTTCATCCAGCCTGGCGATACAGCAAGACTCCAAAGAGGAGTAATTTTTCATAGACATCCCCCCATTGATACCAATAACCAAGGCAAAGTGACTTTAGGGTAAGACACATCTGAATTCAAATTCTAGCTCCAGCATTTATCCAGAATTTATATTATTTAGCTAGAGGACTTCAACCTCTTTAAGTTTCCTCACAAAATAGGGATACTAACATCAACTTTATAGGTTTTCATACAGAATAATAAGAAACTTATATAATATGTGTAGAATTGTGACTAGCACACACTAGTTGTTTGATACATTCTAAATCACAAAAATTAGCAATACCCCAGAGATGCTAAATCTGGTTCAAGAAGCCTAGGACCCATCAGTTATCTCAAGAGGTCACAACATTCTCAGGATAAAATCAATTTTAATTCACATAATTTTAAAAACACACACACACTATATCATTAAAGGAGAGAAGTAGAAATGTCATCAAAGAAAATACTGTCAATAAAAATAATAAAAAGTTAGCCGGGCATGGCGGTACCATGGTGAACCCAGGAGGCAGAGGCTGCAGTGAGCCTAGTTGCACTCCAGCCTGGGTGACAGACTGACACTCTGTCTCAAAAAAAAATAAAAAAAAAAGGAAAAAACCAAAACCTAAAATGCAATAAAAAATAAAAAGGAAAACAGTTGGAGAGTACAGACATTTTTTAAAAGTGAGGACAAATTATAAAAAATGATACCTTGTTATTTCTCAGAAAATTGGAAAAGCACTAGAGACTTTATTATGATTATCTGAGAAAATATTTAAGATCAAACACAGCAGGGTATTTTTCGCCATAAGAAGATGCTTAAATATGATAACTTCATTAATCTGGGAATGAGAGGCAGTGAGTATAGAGGATTTGTATTCAAAGACTTGGTATAGTCTAACTCTGGCTCTGAACTTCTGTATAACTCTAAATAAAGTCTGTAATCTCTTTGAAATTCAATTTAATTACTTAAAAATATTCTATGTAACATAACTTATGCAGAGCATAATCAATATGTATTATTCATGCATAAGATAGAAATAAAGTTATTATCTGTATTTAACTTCCTATACAATCTAATTAGTAATGTTACCATTCTTGCTTACAATCAAATTTAAGATGTTTATGTTGCATTTAATTTTAAAATGTGATTCATAACTTTATTAAGTAGTATTTATATTTAATCAAAGAGATTAAGTAACATGGTACTTGAACATACAATCCTGTGAATGAAGTAGTAGTTAATAGAAGTAAATAAATATTGAGCTGATAAGTAAAATGTTACTCATGATTTCAGAATATCTCCTGAAGAAAGGAAACAAAATATAATAAATGTTGTGGAAGCAAGCTACAGTCATCTTTTATTATGCTTTTTGAGAAGCAATTTAACATATACAATTGTATCATTTACTTATGGAGAGCAGATTGAGCTCCTTAGCTAGAGACTGGGAAAATGGCAAACCTCCAAAGTACTAAAAAAACCTTTAAAAATTAAGTCAAAGAAAAGGAACAGTGCAGCAATGCATAAGGACCTTGAGGATGAGCACTATTATTTCCAGTATGTACTGATGACTTCTTATTAGTGGGGATGAATCTAATAAATGCTTTCTTTTCTCAGCATGGCATATTAGAGAAGAGTGGGAAAGAGCAGTGTGCTATCCAAAAGTGTCCAAAAAATGAAAACGAAAACTTCTTCTTACTTGAATCTCTGGTATTTCTGTTTCGAAATTGGAGAAACTGATGCAATTCATGGCAACTGTTCAAATCCTGAGTTACTTTCAAAACTCAGGTCAAATGACACGCTGGTCTATTTTTCCTAATTTTGGACATCCATAGCATTTCTTGACTTTCTTGAGGCACTTATTTCTGGTTTTCATTTCAGTTGGTTGAATGTTTTTGTTTATAAACTAAATGATACATAAACATCATAATAAGACTATATCCTCGTTATTGTCTATCCTGAGAAGACTAAATGAAAAAAAAAATACTTCTCTGACACGAAGCACAATACTCCAGCCATTTCTCCCTCGCCCCCCTCCTTTTCCCCCCTTTTCTTTCTTTTAAAAAATGTTTGGTCAGATTTAATTCTATACTTATAATAGAATCCTTCTTTCGCCTTTCCTAACCTTTTGCTTCTCAGACTCCAAAGTCATGGATGGGCAGAAGTATATACAAGTTGCCTTTTTGTACAGACTTGTGGGAAGCCTGAACCTATTTCAGATCCTGTGGGCCTTAATATTTGGGCCTATATAGTAAGTTTGAATAGTAAGAAAATTATGATTAAAATTTCTTTTTCAAGATATTTCTGCCAAGGACAGGTAGGTAGTGAGAGGGTAAGTGTTAGGATTACATGATGGGTTGGTGCCCAGGATGGAATTGGTTCCATGACCCCAGAAAACACCAAAATCCACAGATGTCTTTCTATAAAATGGCCATAGTTTTTGTATATAACCTACATACATCTCCCTATATACTTTAAATCATCTCTAGATTACTTGTAGTACCTAACACAATGTAAATACAATGCATTGGTTTTTTGTTTGTATGATATTTTTATTGTTATGTTGTTTTTAGTGTTTATTTTAAAAATATTTTTGATCCTTGGTGGATCGAATCCAAGGATATAGAAGCTGCAGATACAGAGACTGGACTGTAATGTGATGTACGCAAATAATCTTCTGGAGTATTCTTTTTAAAAACAAGCACAAAAGAAAGCAAGATTTTGCTCTGAGCAAAATCTATTTTGTCAGCAAAGATCTATTATCATCCGTCTTTCTTCCTTCCCTCCCTTCCTCTCTTGCTTCTCTCCCACTCTCTCTCTACCCCCAACTCCCACTAAATTTCCAATTTATTATTTTGGTGCCTGTTAACATACTATAAAATTTTGTTAGCAGGTGAACAAAATAAACAAATAAAAGGATGGGTTTCAGGTCTTTCATGGATGATGACAGAAACTTACCAGGGCATTAGGAAGTAACAAATAGGCCATAAATTAGTGGATTTGTGAAACTGAGAGCAGGGGATCACAAATCTCTCCTTAGGGACTTGGAGAACTGCAATAAGAATTGGATAAACTACAACGAGAATTGACAGAAGAAATTTAGGATCTATATCCAAGTAAAAGACGTTTCCAGAGGGTCAGGATGGCCAAGATAGGAGAAAGCAGTAAGTTTCAGTCATAGGCTTAAAGGGTACATTCACATGGCTCAGAAATTCCTTTTCAAACAGCCTAATTTCCAGAATACTGTTTTAAAGTACTATCTGAGCAATATTAAGCATTTTACCATATGCCATTCCATAGATTTAGAGTAGCTAATCTACATTTTTGATGAAAATTTCTTTTCAAAAACATATCAGCTGCTCCACTAATTATATATCTCATCATTAATGAAGATAGGATAAGGGGAAGCTGTTTTGAGACTAATTTATCTGCCAACATTTTTGTGTGTGTGTATTCTTGAAAGAAAGCAGAGATTTTCTTTTATCTGGTTCTCATTATCAACACTGCTAAAGTATTAGATAATACTAACTGGGAAAACATTGAGGTGATTTCATAATTTCTTAGAAATTCAGGTTTCCAAGTTTACAAACTGAGCTATAGCAGCATTCTTTGGGAAAATTTGGTTTAAAAACTAAACGGTCTAATATATTTAATTAGAACTTTTCCTTAGCAGTTCACTTCTTTCTTCTGTACATTACATGACATCATTATAAATCCACCTTTAGAGAATACACTCTATTTTTCTCCCATGCAAGTAACAATCAGTATACATTCTGATCAAACCATAAAGAGATTCATCCTCTACCCAGAAGACTTTCAATCACAAAAAGTGAATACAGGGGGATTATTGTAAAGGTCTGTTTTATGTCTTGCGAAGTTCATACATAAGTCTCAATTCTATATTGAAATTTCCTTTTTTTTGCTGCCAAACTAGTAGCTAACTTGTATTTGATTACTATGAATTAATGCAATAAATTAGAATATAATATTCTAATGAGAATATCATAAGGCAGTTACCTACCAACAAATATTTTGAAAGAGGTTGCATAGCAGCTTTCACATCATAAAAACATGTGAGATTATTTTTTAAATGTACTTGAAAAAATCAGCAGCTTTTAGAATGTAAGAAACAAACACTACATTTAGACTCTTAGTTTACATATGCATTTAAATAAATTCTATGGTTTTTGCAAGGATAATGATCCTATAAAACTTAACATATGCTCAAATATTTATGTTTCTAAAAGCCATATAATCAAGGTAAATGACTTTTAGTAGTAATTATTAAAATGCATTTTAGCCTTAAAATTAGAGTTCTCATGGTTATTTTTCTCCTTACCTAGATTGTGGTTGAGCTTTTTGGTTAGGCAACAGTAAATTTCACAACTAATAAAAAGTTTCCTTGTGATTTATGTTTGTTGCAAAGTAGCATAGTCAAGTTTCTCTGCAGGCAAAGGCTAGAGTTTCTTCACTTTTATTCCCTGCAAATGTCTTATATTATTCAGGCCAAAGTTATATTCAACAACTGCAGCTAAAAATATAAAATTTATTTATGTGATTTTACTTGCATCAAGAGGCTATAATTCTATAATATAATAGAAAATGTTCTTCATAATTCTATGCCTTCTAACCTAAATATAAAATTAAAATCAGACTACCAAATCAGACTAACACAATAATGTCTAAAACAGAAACTTTTGACAGTATAATTTAGCTTTCAGAATCAGAATGTTTCCCTAAGGAGTTGAAAGCATAGACAAAGACAATGCTTCTGGTGTCAGAAGATGTTATCTATTTTGTGTTAAACACAAATATCTATGTCATTGCTCATGTCCAGCATTTTCAGCCAATGCAGTTCTTCATTCTTCTGTATACCAAGCAGCTTCCTACTACCACCATAAGTCTTACTTTAAAGGAAAAAAAAAAACATACACACACACAAAACCTCATCTGCCTAACTGCTATGTCTGGTCTAAAAATTAGGCCAGTAGACAGGATTGCACAGTACATTCAGGCAAAGGCAAAGGGAAAAGAGAGACATATGAGTGCACCAGACTTGATGTCACTTTTATGTTTGTGCTTGTGCTATACTTCCAGCTTAGGCACTTGTTAGATTCCACAAAACAGTCCTCTGACATAGTAGGAGTACTCTATGGAATACCTATGTAACCAGGGTGATGACAGATGGAAAAATTACTAAGTCCAATTAACATGAGGAAGTTCTTCAAATTTCATCTTCTCTTATCCAAAATAAATATTCCAAATTCACAAGTGTATAACTTTGAGTTTTAGACATTTCTAAATTGTTCCCAGGGAATATGACAGCTAAAGAGTTCTGAAGAAATAATGTCCTTTTTCTATGCTTACATGATACTCATTTTTACAGTAAAATATTTTACTTAAGAAAGCTACAAACCATTAAGTAATCATATAGCATGATTGTAAAGTCTATTTCATGGAGTCTCAAACATAAATGAACAGTTTTAGAATATATAAACGTGTGCAGCTTAATGGAGAGAGCTGTATACTTATCCAGGTGTTATTTTTTTCTGTGAGAAGAGATAATCTGATATCTTAGGCAATCTCATCATTCTCTGGAACAGCCTGCTTCTTATTTCTTGAGACTAACATCTACAGTCTTTGAGTATTCATTCCATCCAGACAGATGTGAAAATGAAAAGGAGTGGTATTGTCCTAGAGAGTATTACAATCAAAGCAGTAATAGAATATTTTGGGCTCTGTGAATTTTTACTTCCTTAATAGCTTCTCTTAATACAAAAGTCCTTATAGATTAACTGAGGAGCTTAGGAAAGCAAGACAATTCAAGAGCTAAAAGAAATTTTTTCTTGTAATATAAAAAGATATGCCTACCTTTGTGGAATATAAAACATATGTTGAGGGGGCGGTTTATAGAGGACTCCTTCATACACAGGCCAGAGCCCACTTAGAATTCTGAAGAGAGAACTTTTCCCACAACCATTGGGACCAGTTATCAAAAGATGCATTCCTTCTTCTACCTAAAGTAAGAAATATAATTACAAACTGCAATAGTTTAAAATGATTTCTTTTGGCATCATCTAAAAGTGAATTTTTTTTTTTAATGCTCAAACACATGATAACCTCAGATGGGTAAGATATCAAAGAAAAATATTTCAGTGTTGAAAACAAGTTTGGCTTTTGACTATTCTCTGAAGCTAAAAGCATCATACAATAATTCAATTAGAAAGAAAATGGATCTTCTTGAAATGTCCACTGGCTTTCCAAAATTGTAATTTAGGTCTTGTTATCAGATACCACATACACACAGAGAGAAACAACTACATGGGAAATAAGGCAAGTCATAAAAATTTAAATAAAAATATATTACATTAAATGTTTATATTGATAATTGAATAAATTTATGTTGAATCCAAATACAACTAACAATTAACTGCAGCTATTAGCTACAAAGCACAGTTATCCAAGGCATTGGCTGGGTTGTTTAATTTTGTACTTCAGCAGTCTGAAATGCTCCAAAAAATCCTAAGAGCCCATAATCATAAGAGCCCAAATTATGCTTTATTTGCAGATGGAGAAAATACATTTAACAAACCAAGGACAGAGGAAAGCAAGAGGACTGTAACTTAGCCTCATGGCTAGGGATGAATTAAAACACACACACACACACACACACACATATAGAATATTACATATATGTTAGTAATACATACATAATATTCATCAATAAAACAGGTTATTTATTATCGGTTGGATGCTTCCCTTTATTTTCTCTTATTTATTATTTAAATTTAAACTGTTAAATTTTATGAGTTCACATTCCACACCATAGGATGAAGAAGTTGTTTTATTATGGTATTTAAAGGGTACTGTGAAGAACGAGCAATAGAAACATCATTTAAAAATTTTATTTGCTTCTACTAAGAGCAAATGAAATTTTATAACCAGTGATACCCAAAAAATAAATATCAGAAATTTACAGCATGTCTGTTGATCTAGCTTTGTATAGAAAAAGACCAATACTCAAGTATCAATAATGTAGAATACATAATACTGAAACTCAAAGATGAAGGAGTATTACATTGTTAGCATACCAAGAAAAATCTCACAAAGAACCTAGGAAAAACTTATTTTGTGATCTGCCTGTGCTCTTTCAGTAGGAAAAAGGCTAAGGGTTTAATTTTGTAGAAGCATAAATATTTTTCAAATGATTTTTAAACAACATACATACCATAGTGAGAAGCAGATTGGCAAAATATCTTAATAGGGCCTTTCTCTATTAGAAATTCTCAGAAATCATTTTGAGGGGGTAACTGGAGACTTTCTACATTAATATTAATATTTTCTCAGCATAAATTATCTGATGTTTAGTAAACAGTGAGACAAAAAGAATTCTCACACTAACTTTTCTTCTGCAAATGATTTTTAAATTTTTTTAAATTTTCATTTCTTTATTTTGAGACAGAGTCTCACTCTGTCTCAGGCTGGAGTGCAGTGGCATCATCTTGGCTCACTACAATCTCTGCTTCCTGGGTTCAAGTGATTCTTGTGCCTCTGACTCCCGAGTAGCTGGGATTACAGACACTTGACTCAACGTCCTGCTAATTTTTGTATTTTTAGTAGAAATGGGATTTCACCATATTGGCCAAGTTGGTCTTGAACGCCAGACCTCAGGTGATCTGCCCACCTCAACCTCTCAAAACATTGGGATTAGAGGCATGAGCCACTGCTCCTGGCCTGCAAATGATTTTTAAATCCTGAAGGCTAACAAAGGTATGAGATCCTTTCCCTAGAAACTTATTTTTCAATCTATGCAGAGGAAACAGAACTTTCTATTATATTTTAGGGACCTGAGAATTTAAATATAATTCTCTGAATTAGACCAAGAAAGTGTACTTTGCTAATGTATATCTTTTCACAACTTCAAGCCTTCTAAGATACTTTCACTAGATGGAATATTTTTAGCTTAGTTCATTTTACATAAAAGAAACTGAGCTGTAAATTTTTCTGCAGACTGTGATATGTCCATGCTAATGTACTTAGTAGGCAAAGCTCAAGACATGCACACTATTTATTTAATAAATAGAGCAACAAGAGATGATATTATAGACCTATCCTGACCAAAAAAAATCCCTCTCTATAAATCATAAATTATAAATTATGAAACCATTAATAATAGTTAAATACGCTATGTATGCCATGGGTACCTAATCAGTATTTGTGGTCAGATCTTAGTAATGAGACCACCTTATAGGTCTATACATGGAAAAATAAGGTCTGACCAAATTGCAGCTAAAATACAATTTCTTTAAATTGACTGATACAGGATTTTATCCTGTTCAATGCTGCTCATCTTCTCCTTTCAACTCTCAGTAACCCAAAATATTTGCAAATACATCTTTAATAATCAAACCTTGACTAAAGTCCATACTAAAATAATTAATTAGCATATGCATTGTCATTTTTGTAATTCTTTTATCAAGTTAAATCACGTCTTTGAACTAAGCTCAACTTGCTGTAATAGTCAATGCTTATCAGCAAATTATTTTGTACTTCAATCCCAAAATGTGTATTTGAATTTTATAATGCCTTAAGCCAGAGTTTCAGTTTCTTAAATACTTTTACTTTTTAGTTTTGTAATCCATATATAAGATATGAAATAACAAATTATTATCAACAGAATTAAAAACTAAATTCCAATCCATAAAGCTTCTGATTATTTTATAATAATATATTAGTACATGTAATCACTTTCAAAATTTAAGTTACAGAATGTATATTGACAAAATAAAACTTGCTTATGACCTCTATTTATATTTTAGTGAGTATATTACAGTATAGGCTTTTAAAAAAGTAATTCCTATAAGGCAAAAAATTAAAATTTATTTCCAGGTAAAAATTTCTGATGAAATTTCCTATTGTTTCCCAAAATTACCTTGTGCACTATAATTTTGATTTTCAACCTGGCAATAAAGCAGTAAAAATCAAATTTCTCTTTTTCTCTCTGCTTTCTGAAGAATAACTGCTTCTGTAATTGAGCCACTGTGCATACCTTTCTTGACTTCCCCTTTCCAAATGCTCCTCCAAGTATTTAACATAAGGTACATGAATTCTGAGTTGTTTTGTATTAGTGTGATGGCAACAATCAGAAGATTCTTGAATATCATCTTACTTTGAAGTTTAGCCTGGAAGCCACCACTTCTCCTGCTGGTGTAATTATGGGAACATTTTCACAAATAATTCCATGATCCACATCAATAACTTTTCCTGTAATTAAGAAAAGTGTAAGACACAAATGTTATCAAAAGTTGCTGATTAAATAAATTATAATGCAGTATAACAGGTAAATTCAATTATAAAAACAATTCACAGTAATAAATCACAAAAACAAACGTAAATGTAAATATCCAGACCTGAAGCAAATTTGATGTAACGCAAATTTGTACATATTGACACACCTACTTGGAAAATCTTTCCGAGAAACATTGTTTTATAATAATTGAATGTCAACAACATTACAGTAGCCAAGTTATACAATCTGGAATGACCCAGCCATAATTTTTACAACTACTCTATTTCCCTAAATTGACATTTCTTATAGAAAAAATTACAGTGCTGCAAAAAAGAGAATTAAAATATAGAATAGTGAAATTTTAATGAATACATAACCAAACAATTTTAGAAACAGTATAATGAAGAACAACATGATATTAGCTCTAATTCTATTTGTTAGTTGAATTTTTAAAGCAAACAATTCATTATGCTCTATGTGTAGTTTCCAAAAATAATTTGGAAAATCGTGTCCTAAACAAAAGTAGCATAACACTGTGTTTTTATGAAAATGTTAGTCACCACCTCTCAACTTGCAATACTAATATTAGAGGTTGCTGTTTAAATAATGTTGGTTATTTATGTTGGTTCCTTGTAACTACTAAAAGCTATCTTCTTAAACTTTGGTTCTGTGTATGAACCTTAAATATAGGAAAATATAATAAGAGCACTTGAGTTTAATACCTTTAATTGCCAATGTGTCACTGAGAGGTAGTTCCACATTAGCTCCATTCTTGCTATGGCTTTCAGACTCTTGAATAACAGCGGTTCTCTTATAAATGCCTCTTTTTACTTCATCAAAGACCCAAAACATATTGTACACTCGAGCAGTGTAGCCTGCTAATTCAGTGATCTAAAACCAATGCAGAGAGATAAAATAGAGTTTACCCAAGACAAGATTTTAAATAAATATATAATCATATAAGCTTCTTGACTTAAAGATCCTACTTTATCATACATGAGACATAGATAATACATCTGAAAACTAAAACAAATGACAGTACAAAGCTTACCAAAAGAGCACGATAACACAATATGTTTGATTGAAATCGTAAAACATATAATATGCAGATTTCAAAATATTAATGAGACTTAAGGATCTTTCAGTCAAATTTCTGTTGGCCTCTGTTTACATGATGAAATTCATTTCTAAAAAATTATAAATTTTGTAAAAAGCTTAAGATCATTCAATAAAATTATAATCTTTTATTTTTAGTATCTTTTTTCTATTTAAAATAGAAGGATTTAAGTAGGAGAAAAGTACCTTTTTTTCCGATTAGGAAATGAATGTTTCTGAGCTAAATTGATTGTCAAAATTCCTATATTTGGCAGGATACCAATATTGGAAGCAAGCTCAATGCAAAGCTTCAAATCCTTTTTTGTATAATTCCCACAATCCAGCTTCTCTTGAAGCCAAACATGATTTATATGCCCAAAGAAAAACATTGAATGATTATTTTTTTAGCTAAGATTATAAGATGAGATAAATCTCTAAGTCCACAGGGCTCCATGGAATGGTGCCTTGTTCCTATTCTGTCAACTGTTCATTTCAGTTAACCTCCTGCTATTTTTCTATTAAGAGAATGCCTTGCTATGAGGGTACTGTGAAAGGTGATTCATTTCCTATCAAGAACGTTTCTCAATGAAAAAGAATGCATAAGAACTAAGGATAGTTCTTGCATAAGAATAAGCAAGACACATCAGAAATAAATGTTTCTTAATAAATTTCAGAATGATACAACAGTGCTGACATTTATGTATGATTTCTGTGTATGCAAAACATAAGCAGTAAATGAGTAGGTATTACTGTTAAAAGCCTTTTACCACACATCTCTTCTGAGAGATCTGTAATTACACTATCATTTCTATATGTTGATGTTATAGCTATTTAGATGATAATTTCTAATATCTGGGAGAAACTCTTGAGTTGCCAAGTAGAGGAAAACATATTTAAAGATTAACAAAATATAGATTCAAGTGAAACCAAGGAAAATATAAATATTTGCTTAGAAAAAATCCAAAACCAGAAGTAGAAGTCAATTCAAGAAAGGCAGGAGGCAATAAGTCAGTGGACCAGGATGGAGTGTAAAGGCGGCAGGAGTGTCTGAAGAAAAGTAAGAATGTGCCTATAGACAAATTATTTTGGGATGCAAGACAGGGAATTTATCTTAGAACTCTAAAAGGAAACCTGGTTCCTCTGGTGCTAGCAGAGACAGCATGGTGGGTGCTTTCACGTGCTGTCACACCAGCACAAGAATTTTTAGAAGTGAACATTTTAAGATTAAAAGTAAATTCAGGCAAAATAAAGCAAAATGCAATCATTTGTTGAGTTGGAGACAGTTTAAAAAAACTGGTTTATATCATTTCTCTAACCTAGGTACCACAATATTTTAATGTGTGATAAACAAAATTTTGATTTGTCATTTAGTTTTAATATTAAGTAATTTATTACATCAACATATCTATCCCAAAAACTGCGTCTCCAGATTATCAAAATTACTATTTGATTAAAAAAAAAATTGAGTTACTTACTAGCCCTTTGTAACTCTTTTATATAGTTTATTTAAGTCTGATTTAGTATGCAGCTGAATTTATAAGGATGCTCTAGAAGTTACATTGATATGATAGCCATAAGAGTAATTCGTAAGAGAATAACTTTTATGGGAAAATTATGTAATGTCTGAATTAAGTAATTTTAACCTTGGCCCAGTGGTAACTGCAGGTCTTATTGCTATTTTGTCAACAAATATTTATTAACCACATATAATATTCTAAATATTAAAATGGATATTGAATGTAAAGATGAGTAAAACAGTTCTTGCTTCAAGGAGTTGAGTGGTGTGATGCAGGCAATAGACAGTTACAATGTGGTAAAACATCAGACATATACCAAGATAAACACTAAGGAGGAAGACCCAAACTCTGTAGGAAGAACAAAGAATGGTAAGAAGTTATTACCCATTTAATGAAAGAAAGGTAAAAGTTTGCAAGATATATAAGAAATGTTATTAGCTAACATTTATTGAGCATTTGATATGTGCTGTTTTGAATATTCTACAGGTATCAACTCACAACAACCCCAAAAGTCAATGTTACCATTTTCCCCATTTTATAGATGAGGAAACAGAGACATAGATGCGTTAAGGAACTTGACCCAAGTCACATAATTTGTAAATGCTAGAGCAAAAATGAAAATTTAGGCACTCTGGCTCCAGAGTTCAGACCTAGGGTTTTCTTTAAAATGTAAAAACAAAGATGTCATACAACTGAGATAAAATGGGAGCAACTGATATTGTAAAACACAAAGGATATTAGCAGCATCACACCTGGGAACTGCTGCCCTTAATCTTGATTATACTCAGCAATTTTTGTCAGAGAAAAGATATGTTTCCAAAATACTCAGTATACTTGATAATTTACATTTTGGTTTATTTCATAAATTTTATTTTAATCAAATTGACAATAAGAAATGCAAGTACCTCTTTGTATGAAGACATAATCCTTTCAATAGCGTCAGCTCCAGAGGCCAGTAGATTTCGAGCAGTGGTAAAGGCTTCTGTCCTTTCACTAACCATAGCTTGCTTTTGACCATCCTCTAGATATAAAAGCAAATTACAAAACTATTGAGTTTTTTTTTTTTTAGTAACTTAATGTTTTATACTATGCAAACTAAATTGTGGCTAAACAATCACATATTAATTTTTCATTAGTAATAGCAATTTTCTAGAAATATAATGAATTATTGAAAACACAGTGTTTGTGCTAGGTGCAATGGCTCACACTTGTAATCCCAGCACTTTGGGAGGCCTAGTCGGGCAAATCACTTGAGGTCAGGAATTCAAGACTACCCTGGCCAGTATGGTGAAACCCTGTCTGTATTAAAAATACAAAAATAAGCTGGATATGGTGGCGTATGCTTGTAGTCCCAGCAACTTGGGAGGCTGAGGCAGGAGAATCACTTGAACCCAGGAAGTGGAGGTTGCAGTGAGCTGAGATCATGCAACTGTACTCCAGCCTGGGCCACAGAGTGAGATCCTATCTCAAAAAAAGAGGAGAGGAGAGGAGAAAAGAGAAGAGGAGAAATAAAAGACAGTGTTTGTATCAGATTTTGTTTAAAGTTCTTCTTGTTTTAGTATTTTTCTAAAAGGAGAGTTGGGACAAATAAATCGAAAGGAACTAAGACCATTTTCATTCAGCATTCTTTCAGCCCCTTCCATATCTGACTTCCTGCCTTTAAGAGGCAGCCATAAAGTACTACAGGGCAGTGGCTCACTCCTGTAGTCCTGGCAATTCGGGAGGCCAAGACAAGCAGATCACTTGAGGTCAGGAGTTTGAGACCAGCCTGGCCAACGTGGTGAAACCCCATCTCTACCAAAAATATGAAAATTAGTTGGGCGTGATGGCAGATCACTGTCATCCCAGCTACTTGGGAGGTTGACTCATGAGAATCACTTGAACACTCCAGCCTGGGTGACAGAGTGAGAACTTGCCTCAAAATAAAATAAAATACCTACTGGGCAATGAAATAGTATTGATCTGGTAATTAAATATTAATACTACTAACTTCAATATAAGGAAACATTTATGGTGTGGTTTTTAAATAGAAATGCAAATTAGCTGATTAGCATAATCTAGCCTCTGTCTACCTTTCTCAATCATCCCTCACCGTATGCTCCAGCAGCACCCCATACATGACATACTTTATTAGTCCTCTGGTACATGTGATTTCTTCAGACTTTATCATACTTTCCTTCCTTTCTTGCCTCTTTCTCCTTCTTTAAGAGTTACACTTTAGTAAAGATTTTCCTGAGAATCTTTGTCACTTTTAGTGGACTATAATTTCTTTGAAGGTCAAGAGTGTGTGTTTTATTCTTTATTCCTAGTATTCAGCATAGTGTCTAACACATAGTACTCTGTAATGTGTATTGAAAGGATGGATGAGTAAATGGATGGATGGATGGATGGATGGATGAACATCCTAAATTACTGTCAATGCAGAATTACGGTTAAGAGTTTGGAATCAGACTAGGTTTGAATCTAGGTTTTATTCCTTATGAGCAAGTAGTAAGGTAAACAGGGCAAGACACTTACCTCGTCACACCTATTTTCTCACCTGTAAAATGAGGTACATAACTATCTTTCTCTTAGAGTTCTAAGGGTTACTGGTGGAAACCAAATGAAGTGTTAGTCCAATACATGGCCCACAGTAAGTGCTCTAACTATCAGCAGTTAATATTTTTTCTAGTTATTGTTGCTATTGTTTTATGTCGCTCAATTTTTTTAGTATTCAAAATTACATTTCCAGGTTGTTACTTTAATGTTTCCATCAACTTGATTATAGATTGTCTTCAAAATTCCAAACTAGATATTATAAATTAAGGAAGAAAGCAGCAGTGATATAGATGGCCACAGGCCCATTTTGACATTTATTTCACTTTAATTTATCTCAAAGGATTTCAGTGCAAAAATATAATTTGTATCTTGCCATAATTACCAGATATTTTTACTTTCTTTGCTCATAGACAGCTCAATTTATTTTGAAAGGATACCTGCACAATATAAGGTAAAATTTACCCAGCATGTATTTACTGGACACCTAAATGTACAATAAATTAGGCAAGATACTGTGGGATGTAACAGGAATAAGTGTGATTTTCAGATATTTTTTTTCTGAGGGAGCTTGGAGCTTGGTAGAAGAGAGATGCCAAATTCCTAAACGATTATGCAGGGAAGCCTGCAATGCAACGGGTTTGGAGAAGGCAAAAATTACTACTTGCTTCCAGAGACAGGAAATGCTTCATGGAGGAGTAGACTTTGAGAGATGTCTTGAAGATGGCATAAAATTTTAATAGATCACAAGTACTGCGTAAGCAATGGCACAGAGAAGGGACATGTCAAGTAATGCTAATTAAATGACAAATTGGTTAAGTTTGCAGTATGGGTTGATGTCAAGCACTAATTTCACTGAGTATCAGAATCACCGTAGTTCACGGAGAGGTTTTATCATAGTCCAACGTGTCCTTTTCTAGCTCTACTGCTAATCACTGCTTTAGAGAACTACTGTTAGTCCCCTTGAAGTTAATTAGTCATTTACTTAAAGAAGGAAAACAAAAGGGCTGATGAGCCTTGGTATAAGGGAGAAGCAAAAGATGTGATTACATAAATAGACTAGGCATGGAATATAGATAGTCTTAAAGACATGTAAATGTGTGATAAAATTTAGACTGCCACAAAAAGAGTACCAAAATAGTAAATTGCTGTATCAGTTAAAATGCTAAGAATAGTTTTGGCTCATAGAAAATCTGGCTGACAATCTAAAATAATTATGGGATTTTATGAATTTGGGTTAAAAGGGATTTTAATAGTATTTTTCATTGACAGCCTCTGTTAAGAGGAAAAAACATTTGCACAGATGGACTGGCAATTCATGTGGCTTGATAATTTCTGTCTTGCTTTGGCAGATTAATGCCAATTGGGTATTCTTCATGTTTTTAGCAATAAAATAACAAAAGCCTCTCCCAGATTTTATGTGGCTTTTCATTCTACTAGTTGTTCTGTGGCAGGTACTGTGAGAGCATTGCCAGTACTATTTTCTTAGGCATGCAGCAGCCGATTGCCTGACCTCTAAGACATGGCCAGATTCCTTAGTGTCAGAGATATAAATCCGTGACCTAAAATACTAAGCAGTTTTTATTCTAGGTCATTGCATTCTTTTTGTCCTCACCAAATATTTTAGCTATTTTGTCAAAAGTTCTTCATTTAAGGATTTCATATTTAACACTATACCTGTTCATTTTACTGCTAATTTTGAGCTCTGATAGTAACAAGTACATACACAGTCACATCTCTTGTTATTTCACAGAAAAGATGGGAAAGAATTTTAAACTTAAGGTTATACCTTTTGTATTTATCATAACCCTTAGAACTTACATCACAAAGAGTGAAGCATAATATAAATTATGAACTTTAGTTTATAAGGAATAAATATTGGTTCAGCAGTTGTAATGAATGTTCCTCACTAATATAAGATATAAGTCATAGGGGAAACTACAGGGAGAGAGGGTACCTTCCGATAAATTTTTGTAAATCTGAAACTTATTTAAAGAAATAAGGTATATTAATTTTTCAAATAAAAAGTAAGTTTATTCCTCTACTTTTTTCAAACTTATTATCTGAGTTTATTTCTCTTCGTTTATCTTTCTCTTTGTCATCTTGACAAATCTTGACAAAATTTACAACCTGCACCTATCCTCTGCCATATATAAACATCCATGCTAAATGACTGAAGATCTGAATGTGAAATTAAAAGCCAAGGAAATTTCTAGAAGGAATATCTTTATTATGTTGGGTTAGGCAAATATTTCTTAAATAGGACATAAAACCACTAACTACAAAGAAAGCTATTGATGAATTAAACTATACTAAAAGTATGACCTATTATATATCATTAAGAGAGTGAAAAGGCAAGACACAGAGTGGGAAAATATATTTGAGATTAAATGTGTGTGCGTGTGTATGTGCGTGTGAGTTGTGCATGTATATTATCTATCCAACAAACGACTCATTACATAATACGTAAAAGTTTTACAAATCAATAAGAAAAAACTGATAAACCAATGTAAAAATTAGCAAAAGACTTACAGACACTTCATAACAAAGGCTATCCAAATGTCCAATAAACAAATAAAAGTGCTTAACTTCATTAGTAATTAGAGAAATGCAAACTAAGGCCACAGTGAAGTACCACTATACACTCAGGAGAATGTCTAAAATGAAAAGCCAGGCAAAGATGTGGAGGAAATAGAACTCTTACATATTGCTGCTGAGAATGTAAATTCAAAGAACTTCTTTTGGAAAACTGTTTTACAAAATCTCCTAAAGCTGAACCTATGCATAGCCTGTAATCTAACAATTCTACTTCTAGTTAAGTGCCCACAGATATGTATATATACACCAAAAGATGTGGACAAATTGTTCTTAGCAGCACTATCACTAATACCCACCAAACTAGACACAATCTAATATCTACTAACAACAGAATAGTTAAATAAAGTGGTATAGTTACACAATGGGATGGTACATAACAATGAGAATAAAAATACTATGGTTATACTCAGTAACACTGATGAAATTCATAAGCATAATACTGAGTGGAAGAAGCTAGTCATAAAAGAGTATGCATTGTATAATACTATTTATATAATTTTCAAACTAGCAAATACTATTTGATCGTGAGTAGCAAATGCTACTTCATAGTCAGTATACTCTGTGACAACTCATTAACTAGTACACTAATGATTATGCCCTTATTGGCATAAATGCTGTTCTTTAAACAATTATAGGCACTTATATGCATACCTAATCAGAGTATTAAAGTATGCCTTTGATACGTATTGATAATACTGCTGTGTTCATTGGTCAAAAAGAGTGCAATTATATCCAAATTGGCCCACAATATAAAATAACATTTCAACAATTTGGCATTGGAATATGAGACAATAGTACCACAGAAGCTTTGATATAGTCTTATTGGAGGTACATTTTAGGAATAAAAGCATCACCCATGCTACTGGAGTACAGGCAGTGTCTTTCAGTTATTCCTGATATTCTACTTCACACTCCCAGATCACACACATGTGGACATTACCGGCAGTGCTGGTAGCTCAGACGGTCTTTTTTCCTGCCTGTTAGGCGTCTGTGATAAGATACTGACAGAGGAACCAATACACAGCTTTCACTGGCTTCTTTGCTCAGAACAGCCTTTGATATCAAGAGAAAAAAGGCAGCCTACTAATGTTAAAGAACTGAGGTTGTAGACCTCAGATAACTATTTTCCTCACATAATTTCAGTCATTCTCTTAATATTAAGTAAAGTGATAGCCTTTAAAAATAATATAATAGAAACTCTACATAATTAACCACTTCAATGCCTCTTGATCAACCATTTGGTCACACGATTACTCTGCCTCAAACTTCCCCATGTTTCTTATAGAATAAGTTCCAGTGTGCTAATATGGTGGCAGCATGATGCAGTAGAAAATAGTGCATCTGGAGTTACATAATGCCCTCCCTCCTTAGGGCTTCCACTAACTACCTGTGTGACTTTAGGAAAAGCTGTGGCTCTAGAGTAGATGGCCTTTAAACTCTTCTGATGTAAAAATGCCATGTTCTATATGTAATTTTATAACGTGAATTTGAATACAAACATAATCCTGTCCTTACCATAAGATTTCACTTAAAGTTTTAGGTAGAGAGTACAGCAAATCTGCTATAGAATAATTTTTCCTTTCCCTTCCATCAAAAATTATGCAGGTTCTTCTTCCTATCTCCATTTTCACCTCTGAATTCCTGATCACTGTCAAACCTCTTGCTTCTTTAAACTACAAAAATGATCATGTTAGCAAACACCTATTGAATATCTGTGAGGCAGGTCTTGTTCTAAGTTTTACATATCTGATCTTCTTTAATGCTTGTAACAACCCTGCTATCATTTCTGTCATTTTCAAAATAGAAATGGCAGGACACAAGGTTACATGATTTGCCGAATTCCCAGCCTAGAAAGCAAAAAAGCCAGCATGTGATCCAGGAAATCTGACTCAGGAGCCACAGGGTAAGAATATGATAAATATTAAAGATTGCTTCTACCTAGATTCTTACTTAGACAGGGACTGTTTCAAAGCACATTAAGTATGTTACATGTAATTTTGTAAAAATTTTTTTTTTTTTTTTTTTTTT
>NW_016107792.1:1056274-1082512 GCF_001604975.1 Cebus imitator
GTAGCTGGGACTACAGGCGTGCGCCACCATGCCCAGCTGATTTTTGTATTTTTAGTAGAGACGGGGTTTCACCATGTTGACCAGGATGGTCTCGATCTCTTGACCTCGTGATCCACCCATCTCGGCCGCCCAAAGTGCTGGGATTACAAGCGTGAGCCACCGCGCCCGGCCTAATTTTGTAAAAATTTTGAAAGATATGTATAATTATCTCCATAGTTAAGGTAGGAAAACCGATGCATACAAAGTGTATGTAACTTTCCCAGGAAAGGATAACTGTTAAAAATGAGAGGCAACATATGAAGAGTGGCCTTCTTTTTTCTATCTTCTTTTCCTTCCTCTATTTTACATTTTCCCCTTGCCATTTCTTTGTGACTCACCTATTTTCTACCTTTTTTTTTTTTTTGCCTTAATATACATAGCATCATGTACTTTATCTCTAACGTAAGGGACAACTAAAGGCATAAGTATAAAGTATGACTGAAGAGTAGATTAGAATACGTGGTATATAGTTACAGGAACTAAAACCTTGAAGATATACTCTTATCTTAAAAAAAATTCAGCCAGGCCAGATGAGGTGGCTCATGCCTGTAATCCCAGTACTTTGGGAGGCGGAGGGGGCAGATCAGCTGAGGTTGGGAGTTTGAGACCAGCCTGACCAACATGGAGAAATTCCATCTCTACTAAAAATACAAAATTAGCTAGGTGTGGTGGTGCATGCCTGTAATCCCAGCTACTCGGGAGGCTAAGGCAGGAGGAGAATCCCTTCAACCAGGGAGGTGGAGGTTGTGGTGAGCTGAGATTGCACCATTGCAATCCAGCCTGGGTAACAAAGTGAAACTCTGTCACACACACACACACACACACACACACACACACACACACACACACAAATTGGCTGTGTGTGGTGGCTCATGCCTTTAATCCTAGCATGAGCCTTTGGGAGGCAGAGGCGGGTGGATCACTTGAGGTCAGGAGTTCAAGACCAGCCTGACCAACATAGTGAAACCTTAACTTTACTAAAAATACAAAAATTAGCCAGGCGCGGTGGCAAGTGCCTGTAATCCAAGCTACTTGGGAGGCTGAGGCAGGAGTATCTCTTAAACCCAGAAGGCAGAGGTTTCAGTGAACTGAGATCTCACCGCTGCACTCCAGCCTGGGTGACAGAGTAAGACTCCATCCTCCCTAAAAAAATTCTTTTGTGTAAGTAAGGTAACTTGATATTTTCTTGTGTTAAGTCTTTGTATGAGAAGTATGTTTAGTAAATACATGCATATACATGCAAACATTATAAGCACCTATAGCAACCTTTGATATTGCAGATTTTGAAGAACATTCTCAATGTTCTATCATATGAATTCATTTTTTATCTATGAAATTCTTACATTTTCTCTGTATAAAAATTTTATTTTGAAAGAAGCTTTAGGAAATACTTTGTTTCACTTGTCTCAATGTGATTACTGTATTTCAATATAAAGTTTTAATGTTTCTTTAATTTAATATGGTATTTTCAGGATTTGTAGAATTTATTTTTAAACACATTATCACATCTTGTTAAGTAAGCTTGTTAGATTATTTGTATACATTGTTTACTTCTAACTGGTCTCTGTGGGGTTAATTTGTCACCAGTAATAGCTGCATTTTCACCGTTCTGTGCTGAATACTCCAGGGTTTTCTAATAACTCCAGTGTGTCCAAGTACTGACTAACAAAACTACACTATAATCTTACCTACAGAGTTGTCTCTAATATGCATTATATATGAAATTTTTAATGAGTATTGCTATTTTAAGAAATGACTTTTTAAGTGAATAGCTGATAACTTTTGATTTTTTTTAGTAAAACTAAACTTAATACCATAGATTTGAAAGCGCCTTTTTCTCTCTAATACTCTTTTGAAAAAGTAATTGTATTTCATTATGAAAAGATTATGTCTAAAATACTGTTACTAACAATGCCTTTTTCAATATAAACTTTTTAAAATGAAATTCTTTTTAGCAAATTTTGAAACATAAAACCAGAAAAAATTCAATTTTCTCAGTCGTCCAAATATACTATCTGTTACACAGTTCATTTGTGAAGTATAATTGATATATGTATACCATTTGCCACAAAGAAAGGCTGACAAATACTAACTTACTAAAATGAACATATTTATGTTAAGAATAACTCAACTTTGACAAGTGTTTTCGTAAGGATTGGTTAAAACATTGAAGCACTGTTTCAGAACATTAAGGCATATTGTAATTATTTACTTGTTTTATTAGATCTCTTCAAAGAAATAACTATTAATCCTTAATTTTACACAAAAATAACTATAGAACAGTGTAGATTCTGTAAAAATGTTCTTAGTTTTCTGGTGGTAATAATTGTCACCTTTTGTTTTCTAGGTAATAATTGTCACTATATATCAACTATAATATGCTCTGTGCTTCAAAACATTATTCAATTAAGTCCTCACAACAATTCTCTGAAGTATCCTTTCTGATTCTCATTTTACAAATGAGGAAGCTAAGGTATAGAGAGTTTCATTAACATGACTAAGAGGATACAAGTAGGAAGAGGGCGAACTAAAAGTTGAACAAAACTCTGTCTCACTCTAAAGCCTATTCTTTTGTCTAGATCCTTCAACACCAGGGCCAATTTTAGTTCTGTGATTTTTAAGGAGGGATGCCTTATTTTAGGAAAAGAGTAGAAAATACTTCTTCAATTAATTCTTCTCTGTTCCAACCCATTAAGATCCAAACTCCCATCCAAGGATGATACAACATGTTAACATTGTTTTTCCTTCCTTGCCCTTATCTTTCTTAGTTATTCCGAAGAATGAAAACTGTTATTGAAAACTGTGGAGACAGTGATAAGATAGAATTAGCCAGCTGCAGCTTGGCAACTGCCATTCCTACAATACCACCAAATCATGCCGCAAAGGAGGTTATCTGTATTATTCACAAGTAGAGGAGCCCTTGCTCCATGGCATATAAGCATTCCCTGAAACAATACTTTTGGTTGCTCATTGCAGTCAACTGACTTTTCAAATCACAAAGCAGGGCAAATTCAGTTACAGAATATTTGTAGACTAAATGTATGGGATGTGTAGAACTAACGTTTATAACACACGAGGAAAGCTTGTGTTATACTCTTTCTGAGGGTACTAACTTGTTGAGGTTAATTGTAAACTAGAGAATCATCCTATATTAGGCAATATAATTAAAACTGCTCAAAGTCAACTCCCAGAAACTTGCATCAGGGATCTCTGAAATATCTCAGAACTGAGCCACTGTCTCCTTATTTCATACTGCTGGTCTTATTACTGGACTCTAAAGTCTGCCATTGTTTCTGACCATTAATAACTGAAATAATGACTATGTACACAGTTTAGCTCACATAAAACTAGCAATGACACCTTAAAAGAAATAATGTTAAACATATATTTGAGATTAAGCATAAATGTCATTACCACCATCTGCAAAGCCAGTTGCTGTGATAATAGGTATAGCCACCATAATTAGTCCACTGCTGCTCCAAACATACTTCATTAGGAACTGTTCTATCATGATGTACCACAAACGTTTGGATAAAATGAGGTTCATCTGATCTGCTAAAGCTTTGTAACTTTTCTGAAGTTGTTTCATTTCTACCTATAGAGGGAAAAGAGATAATAATTAACCCAGGATGAACTATAAACATAAACATTGCCTGTGCTTGAGGACTTTCTTTAAAGATATACGCCTATTCTTCTGTTTTTCTTAGTATGGCATCATCTCTGCATCTTAACAACCAAACAATGCAGATTAATACCAGTATTAGTTATTATTTAGTTTTGGTCACGTGTATTATGTTAAAAAACTTATGCTACTCAGTGGATATAATGTTGGATGTAAAATACATATAAGTAATTTATAGTTATGATATTTAAATTATATGTATAAGATGTTAAAATTAAATGATATTATGTAAGACATGAATAAACAATTGTTAGAGCTTTGTCCTTGATCACACCAAAAATAGCTGAAAATGGACACATGACATGCATATATATATAGATTCCACTTTTGAACTGACTCAATTTGTTAGATTTTTGTCTTTTATGCAAGAAGTGTAAGCACACTATAATTTATGTCATTGAATTCAAGAGTTCAAAAAGAATCACAAATCAATATGCTATAGTACAACATATGAGGTCAATTTTCAAGAAGTCCTAAATTTGCTTTAAATATTCTTTTTCAGATTGCTACTGCTACTAAAAAAAAAACTGATAATTACAGATGCTTTAAAAATTAAATAATTCTGCTTGTTGATTGACACGCCATCTTCAACAGTAGAACACTTTTATTTTATTTGCCAAGTCATTTAAATTAAGATTGCATTGCCTTCAAAAATTTCTGTCTTATTTCATATTCTGAAGTTAGCTTCATGCAATGCAAATACATATCATTGGGTTGTCTTAGGGATCTGCTTAATGTTGAAAATCTTTAATAATTAAAAACAACATACTGAAACTCCTTTTGTACTCCTCATTCCTTGTCTAATCTCAGCTTTTATTTTAAAGCTAGACAAAATTTGATTTCACTGCCTCTTTTCATTTTATCAAAATATAGTGCTGAACATGAACTAAGAGTAATAGAAATTCCATTTTGAGAGACACTCTTCTATACTTCTTAGGAATGAGGATGTTCCATATTGAGCAGACATGCAAAATCGTTAAAAATGTCTTTTATAAGAAATCATGGTTGCCTCCGACTCTTTGACAGCAAAGGAACAACAAAGAATATCATTCTAAATTTTTCACTTCATTGGAAATATGTTTAGTCTTAGTTTGCAAATATACATTTTCTTCTGGTAGGTGCTTTAGGACCACCTGCCAAGTTGGGATTTACATTTTAAGAAAATGCCTTAGAAATAATTCTGAGCATATTTGAGTAACTGAGGCTAAGTTCCTTTTTTAGAGTGTTGCAAATTTTATTCTCATGAAACTTTAGATAAATTTGCACCCTATAATTCTTTAACTAGTTACAGTTAAAAGGGGTAAGGAAGCATACATTTTAATTCAGGTTTAGATGTCAGAGGAATCTAAGACACTAAAGAAGTGGGTCCATCAACAGGACAACAGATGGTATCTAGCACCGCAGTGGCAGCTTAAACAGTCTCACATTTCACCCATCACCTTAATTTCTATCTTACCTTATGTCCTCCGTAAAAGGCAATTTCTTCTACATTGGCTATAATTCTGGAGTGCACATACCGCAAATAGCCTTTTCTATGAGCTTCCTCTGCTACCAGTTTGCCAAATTTGGGAGAACAGGCTTTCAACACTTTAGCAGTGGCATATACCACAAGTCCTGCTAATAGGGTGGGCCCAATTGGGCTTGCTCCTCTGGATGTAGCAGTTTGGATGAGTGTATAGGAGGTCAGGATTACATCTAAAATAGGTTTGGTCAGATTGGAATACAAGTGAGCCACAGATTGGGAGAACATCATAATATCCTCAGTGAGAGATTGGTCAGGGTTTGCCAGCCTCCCATCCATATTAATCACTTTATAATAAGTCTGATTTGTAAAATAGGTTTCATAGGCATGGTCTACTAGGCGAGTTCTGAAGGCCAAAGCCAATTTGCATTCCAGGTACCTTATTGCACTGTTGACGAAAGTAGCAGGGATGGCAATCATAAGCCACTTGATTAATTTGATGATGAAAGTCCGAGGCTTCTTTTCCACAATGCTTTTCACGATTTTTCCATCCAGACCAGCCACATAAATAGATAGAAAGGTTCTTGAGATTAGAGCCACTGAGTGCAGGCAGAGCCACCCTGTTTCAGTGGTCACAAGTTTTGGAAACAAAATTTTCCGAAGTTCTAGTAGCTGTTTGAAGAAATCTGCATTCACTCCAGGAGAAGGTTTTTTACAAATGCCCTCGGTGCAATGCAGTATTTCTGTATTCTCTGCAGCAGGGTAAGCTGCTTCTTTTTTCTTCCCGTGACCAGATCGCTTTAAACGCTTGCCAATGATGGGAGAGAGGGTTTTCAGAGCATATGCCGCAGCCACCAGGCAGGCAGCCCTCTTAGCAGCACTCGATCTGGTCCATTTCACTCGATCAGCTGCTGCATTTAGCATATGTGTCATTTTCCCAGTTACCCAAACCGGCTTCAAAAAAAATTTGTTTTAAAAGATCATGCTCCACAGAAATTCCCAGCAAATGTTTCAGAAAGTCCTACAGCGTCCCATAGTCTGCAGCGTTTCTCGTCCACTGTTTTGTTTTTAATTTTGCTCTGCTGTGAGCAGACGCAGCGGGGCTCAGACTCCACTGCATCTACTGGGGATGATTCTCTCAGAAGCTCGAGCTGCACCAAGCTCCTCCCTCCCAGGCCCCTCATTGGCTGTGAGGGCGGTGGGACCTTGGAATCCTCGCAGCTTCCCTTTGAACCTTGAAAATGAGGAGAGAGCAAACCGAATTACATCCTTCCTTAAACAGGAGTTCAGAGAGTTAAATGTCTATTTTTGGAGAGGTCGAATCAGGCCAGCGGCTGGCGAACAAAACCGGCTGTAGCTACTGAGCATGCTCAGTGTCACTTAGAAACCCGCAGAAGTTTCAGAATATACATCACTTCGGTAAGATTTCAGTAGATAAGATACCGTAAACAGAAGAGCAAGCAGAAAGGGAGATTTCCAAGAGTTTTAATGAGACTAGGAGGGAGAAGGAACCACGGAATGGGGGAGGAGGGACAAGAGGATCAACATAAAATGAATATGAAAAGAGTATAGAATGAATCTGAAAGGGATCAGAAAAGAAAGTGACATGTGGGAGGGGCACTGGAGAATGCCAAATTTCAAATACAAACATTTGGATCTGTTCAGGTTCCCCCACCACCAGCTTTTTGGGGGTCTATGATTTCACATAAGGTCTCAGACCTAATAGACAAGTTGTAATTGAGGGTATCCCTTGTAAATAAATAGGATAAAAGTCTTCTGTGTTACAGAACATAATTATTTGCTGTGCCTCTAGCCCCTCCCCCTTCTCCCCCTCCATCCTACTTGTCCTTGTGATAAAAAATCTTCCAGCCCCCATAATTGGAGATCTGATGCACTTATATTTATTTACAAGGTGATGACTACTAAATAAATGAGAGCAATGTTTTTTTTTTTTTTTTTTTTTTTTTTTTTTTTTGAGACGGAGACTCACTCTTGTCGCCCAGACTGTAGTGTAGTGGCGTGATCTCAGCTTGCTGCAACCGTTGCCTCCAGGGTTCAAGTAATTCTCCTGCCTCAGCCTCCTGAGTAGCTGGGATTACAGGTGCCTGCCACCATGCCAGGCCAATTTCTGTATTTTTAGTAGAGATGGGGTTTCTCCAGATTGGTCAGTCTGTTCTTGAACTCCTGAGCTCAGGTGATCCTCCCACCTCAGCCTCCCAAAGTGCTGGGATTACAGGCATGAGCTACCGTGCCCAGCCTGCAATGTTCGTTTTTACTACTCCCATGTGTTAGGTAGTTTTTATTTGGAGTTGGGTAGCACTTATAGTCAGAGTTTAACCATTTGGGAATTCAACGGGTGTTGGATAGTGGAAATAGCTTATCTAGGACCTTACTTCATTTTTTCAAGAATTCCTTGTCTTTTGCAAGTGTCTGTTTTGTTTGTTTGGTTTAGCTGTAGAGATAATCTACTGGCTACCTTTTATTTCCGTTTCGTTATTTGATAAAAACCAAGAGTCTTCAAAAAAATTGTTCACATTCATAATAAAGAATATAAACTGTTCAACAGTCAAGGACAATTCTGCATATTTTTAAATATGTAACCAGCTTTTGTTTGAGACAGAGTCTCACTCTGTCACCCAGGCTGGAGTGCAGTCACACCATCTCCACTCACCGCAGCATCCGCCTCTCAGGTTTGTGCCTCAGCCGCCCCAGTAGCTGAGATTACAAGCACATGCCACCACACTTGGCTGATTTCTGTATTATTTGTAGAGACGGGGTTTTGCCATGTTGGCCAGGCTGGTCTCAACCTCCTGTTCTCAAGTGATCCATTTGCCTTAGCCTCCCAAAGTGCTGGGATTACAGACGTAAGCCACCACGTCCAGTCAAGAACAATTTTTTTAGTCAAGGCTGAGTATATTTTTGGATATGCAAAAGCCATTTTTTTGCTCTCCATTCTCCCCCTACTCCACCTCATTAAAACTCTCAGAAATCTCCCTTTCTACTTGCTCTACTGCTTTTGATATCTACTGAAATCTTACAGAAGTGATGTATATTCTGAAACTTCTGGGGATTTCTAAGTGACACTGAGCATGCTCAGTAGCTAGAGCCGGTTTTGTTAGCCAGCAGCTGGCCCCCAAAATACATAAACATCAGAAGCTTAGGAAAAAGCTAGGACAGATGTTGGTCAATTACAACTGGTGGGCCAAATCTAGCCTGCCACTTAATTTTATATGACCCTTAAGCTAGGAATGATTTTTACATTTTTAAAGTGGTTGAAAATACATCAAAAGAAGACTATTTCGTCCTGTGAAAATTATATAAAATGCTAATTTTTATGTTTGTAAATGAAGATTTATTGGAAAGCAATCACATCCATTAATTTAATTTCTGTCTGGCTTCTTTCAAGCCGCAGCAATGGTTAAATGAATGCAACAAAGACTGAAATATGTACTATTTGGCTCTTTGTAGGAGTTTGCAAACCTCGTGCTTGAATATAAAACCCATCTCAGTATTAAATGATCTTCATTACTGAGTTTATCACAAATAAAGAACTATCCTCACTTTTATAAGTAACTACATTCTTAAATTTTTAAAACTTATTTCTTATGTACTTATATATTTAAGTCTGACAATCATCATATATCTCTTCATTTGTTTGTATTCAATTCAGCAGATTTACTGACACATGAGTGTCAAACTTATGCAAGTCTTTTTGATAGCTGGCCATATTAGTAGCACACGCCATCATCCTATTAAGACTTTTTAAGCCTGTATATACAGATAATAGTGGTCATGGAAGTTATTGTCAAAATCTTTTATTCCTAAGCTCTTGTTTTTGTTGTTTGTATACAAGATAAGGTTGCTTTTCATTTATGTCACATCTCCTAACAGCTAAACAAAAAAGGGTTAGAAGTGACAGGACAGGTGAAGGCCAGGGTAAACCTAATTGGGGGTGATGGCAGGATGTTATTAGGCAGAATATCGAACACAGAAGGATGCAGGGGTCAGATAGCAGCTGGCAGTCGAGGCCAGTGGTGTACAATGCATACAATCAGAGGCAGCCATATCAGGGGCGGAGCATGGCAATGAGAACTCTAGAAGCAAAGGGCACTAGAATTCAAACAGGACTTAGCTGGAGGTAGGTCAATTTACCAACTGATAATGAGGTTGTAGTGCAGCAACAAGCTTTCAATATCCGGAGGGAGAGAATTGTGAGAATGAAGAATTGTGTATGAGGAAAATGACCAAGCAGAAGTTTTATTACCTGAATCGTGGTACAAAGAAGGTTGAAAGTGAGTTACTTGAACTGTGGAAAAAGTCAATGTGAGATTTGATTTGATGTTGAGCCACTTACGTGCAGACCTAATGCTTAACCATTTAAATTTCACTCCCACCTTACTGTGCTCTCAAAGATAAGAACTGGTCCTAGTGTGAGACTAGGCACAAGCCTTCAGATAAGGCAGAGGAAGGATTCAACAAGACAGGAAGCCATATTGACAATTGAGTCAGAAATATATGGCATTTAAGTTAAAACTAAGAATGTCAAGGTACTTCTTTCGGTTTTTTCTTTTTTTGAGAAAAAGCCTCACTCTGTTGCCCAGGCTGGAGTGCAATGGCACAATCTAGGATCACTGCAACCTCCGCCTCCCAAGTTCAAGTGATTCTCCTTCCTCAGCCACTCGAGTAGCTGGGATTATAGGCACCCACCACCACGCCCAGCTAATTTTTGTATTTTTAGTAGAGATGAGTTTTCCCATGTTGGTTAGGCTGGTCTTGAACTCCTGACCTCAGGTGATCCACCTGCCGTTGCCTACCAAAGTGCTGAGATTACAGGTGTAAGCCCCCACATCTGGCCTTCTTTCAGATTTTTCTACTGGTGGAATGAAATTAAAGCTAAGAGAATGTTAATTTTGTTTGAATTCCAAACTAAATTAGGAGAGAAAGAGGAGAAAAAAATCATTTGTTGCTGAAGTAAAAAACATGCTTAGGCCTAATTTCCACACAAATGTCTTTATTTTATGTGTTTGTATGAAAAAATATTAAATTTTTTTAAGAGGGGAGAAATCATCTTAGAAAAGATCTTGAATAACAATGAGAATAATTTTTAAAATTAATAATTTTCAAATCACTGTGCTCTCATGTGATATTCTAAAGTACACTACCAATATTCATGTAAGAGATGGATTAAATGAATTATTTATATAGAAGAATACAAGTTAGAGACTATATATGTTTTATGAACTGTAAAACATTAGATATTATTTTTGTGACAAAGAGAACTATATATACATGTATATACATAAATGTATAATATAATATATGTCATATACATATATATTATATACATGTATAATATGTATGTGTTGCATGTTCAGATTATGAATCTCCAGAAAGCAAATAATTTTTAGAAATAGGTAAAGATAAATTGTTTAAGGTTTGAGAATTTTGAATGGATTTCCTTCTCAACAAATGTTTAAGAGTATTTCATCTGTGCTGTATTGCCTTCTTGAACTGTTTCCTTACCCAAGAGATTACCTAATTGCTCTACTGGTCCTAAAATAGCACAGTGTTGGACTCTCTTATTATCTATCAGTCATACTAGCCTTACTCATGGAGGCAGAAACAGCACTGGAAATGAGATCTTAGATCAACATTTCAGCTGTTACACATAAGTAGCTAATACCTAGTTCATAAGAAAATGTGTTTTTCTGTGGAAGCCCTGGTAATTATCTTGTCTGAATATGTATCTCATAGGATAATCTTTCCTTAGCCTAACTCACTGCCTCCCTGTGACTAGAAGGAAAGAAGTAACTCTAGTCAGGGAGAAGAGATGGTCCATCCAACTCTCAGTTCTTTTTAAAATTTTTGTGTATGTTTCTTTTTAATTTTAATGGGTACATAGTAGGTGTATATGTTTATGGGGTACAGGAAATATTTTGATACAGGCATGTAATGCATAATAATGACATCAGGGCAAATGAAGTATCCATCACTTCAGACATTTATTATTTCTTTGTGTTATAAACATTCCAATTATTCTCTTTTAGTTAGTTTAAAATGTGTAATAAATTATCATTAATAGTAATCATCCTGTTGTGCTATCAAAACTAGATGTTATTCATTCTAGCTAAATAAATTTTTGTACTTGTTAACCATTCCCACTCCCCCTACCCCCCACTAACCTTCCCAGCCTCTGGTAACCATCACTCTATCTCCATTAGTTCAATTGTTTTAATTTTTGGCTCCCATAAATGGAGTGCCAGCTCTAAGTTCTTTACTCAGCAACTTGGTCAACCTCTCCTTATGTCCCTTCACTCACAATAAAGAAAAAAAGAGTCAGTTAATCCCTTAGCAAATTATTTCCCCTTTTAGTTAACTTAGTCAACATGTTTTAAAATGTTGAAAGTAGAAAAAGCTAATACACAGGGCCATAGCTCCTACCTTGACTGTATGGTTTTGTTACTGAGAAACCAACTCCACATCAGGGTCTAATATTCTCTGAAATGCTGAATTCACTTGGTCTAATTCAATTTCAGATATACCTTGCTGAATTTTGTCATAAAAATCAGGATTTATATGATTGAACAAGATGTCTACACTGGGACATAACCCTATTCTAGGTAGTATTTTCCAATGACTTAACCAAAAATCGATTATTATATATCAAGTTGTGAGATCTTCCACAGGTTATGTTCTGGAAACAAAAAATGACAATTTAAAAAAATGTACTTTGTGCATTTATTTAGATGAAGAGATGCCTAGTTTCTAATCAAAAATTATAGGACGGTTTTTAAGATAAATGTTTTGTAAGAATATACAAATATAATACAGAAATAAATAGCATAGTTCCATTTTTGTTTTGAGATTTGTTTTCAGTAAGGATTTTTAAATCTTTGGACCTTTATATCTAGTTAAGTTTTGATCAAGCTCCCTTAGAAACTCAATGCACAGCATGGTAACTTACTACACTGCTATGTTTCTTATAAACACCTGTTTATGGAATATTAAAACTGCACATGAAAGACATTTAAGAAATTTGGGTATGGACTAATATATGGAAACGGAAACATCATTTTTAGGGTTAGAGATCCTTAACTTTGTCCTTGCCTTCTTTTTCTTTCTCAAGTCTGGTTTCTCACTCGAAAAAGACTTACAGAAACGTGGGTCAGAACTAGATAAAATTATGGTGGAGATGGTTTGAAACACTAACCCTGTGGCCCCTGTCAGTTATTTAGGCTTCCATTTATTTAGGCTTGCCTTGCCTCAGCGATTAAAACGTTGTCAGCCAAGCCGGCTGCTTTGCCACAGCGTCCCCTCGTGGCCGCATCAGGACCGGAAAGAGCCCGCAGAGGCCGCAGAGGCTGTCGGGAGGTTGGGCCTTAGCCCTGGACCTGAGGAGCTCCCCGGGGCACAGAGGCTGTCGGGAGATTAGGCCTCAGGCCTCGGAGAAGAAGGAGCCTCCCCGGAGCGCAGACGTTGTCTGGGGGCTCTGGAGGCTCCCGTTGAAGCTGCGACTTGGTGCACAGCTGAGATGTCGTCTGAGCTCTAGACATAAGGACCACCTTGCCAAAAGATTTGGAGAGATGAATTGGGTCGGGGGGTCCCGGTAAGTTGTGCGGCTGGAGTTTGAGACTGGAACATTCGTTCCTACGACACCTCTTTCTAGTTCCTGGCGGAGAGGAAACAGCCTTAGCTGGAAAGAACTGGGTTGGAAAGGGTCTTTTAATTGTTACACAAATTGGGATGGAGACTCTAGAACCGCGTCTCTATTCCTAAAACAAAAGTAACTCAGCTTCTCCCCACTGCCTTTACAAAGGCTTCACCTGTGGGGGCCCCTGTGAGTGACTTCCCTGCTGCCCCTCCTCCCCTTCTCCATGGCCTGTTCCTGGTTATTCTAAAGAGGCCTTTTAGCACCTGACTGCCCCTGCTCCCTTCTCCACGTCCTGTTCCCTGTTACTCTAATGAGGCCTTTTAGCACCTGAGCCCTCCCCACTGCCTTCTTTCCCTGCCAGCACCTCTCGGGTTCTTCCGAGTTGATATATAGTCTCTGCATGAATTTGGAAATTATTGTGAAACAGCCTAGTCCCAGCTGCACTTAAATCAATGGCAGGACAGCGATATCACCATAAATCCAAATTATAGTTTGTATTTCAAAGGGAAGTAAAGTGAACAGTTTTTAAACAGTTTTTACTTGAATAACTTACGAGATAATTTGCCATTTGTTTTGTATTTTGATCATATAAAGTGTGATAGATTGACGATTTAATTTTATACAACCTATTGTTATTGACCTTAAAAGTCCAGCTGGTTGGAAATCATGTGGGCCTGTAATTTCATTTGATCAGAATTCTTGATGAGAGGAATGGTTTTGATTGAAACGAGAAGCCATTGAATGTAATTTTTTTTTGTCACAAGTAGACCCAGGACAGTAATTATATGGTTAGATTATAATGCATTTAAATTATAAAGAATTTATCAAAGGAAAGACAGCTTGTGTATTCGACAAGTATCATAACTATGCCTGATAATTTGAGCATGCATTTTTATTTTGTTGAAGAATATGTTAGCATTCTAAAATTTCTAAATTTTAGAAATTTACCTGTATTACTTCTGGCTGGTGTTCCGGCATCAGAATTGTACTTTGGAGAAATGGGAAAATTTACTTACAGGCTTCAACAGGATTTACTTGATACATGATTATAATTTGATGTTTTTGAATTTAACATTCTTTAAAATATCAAAGAGGATTATATGAAATAATTTTACAAATGCTTAGTGCTATCAAAATGTAGATGTTGCTATTACTCTGTCATATATTACAAACTTTTATGGCTATCTTGGAGTAATATTTTAGTTGCTGTTGGGAGGATACAAAAACAATATACTGCAGGAAACATGTAATCTAGGATTGTGTTTCTGAAAATGAGGTGCAGTACCTGGAGGTGCAGCATTTGGAGATATTAGGTACCAGGGGATTTAAGAAACATGGTAACATCTCCTTGAAGCATCAGTTTTAATCAGAGATTAAGGGAAAACATGTATTTAAATTTATACAGATGCCAAAGTCAAAATGTAGAGACAAATCTCTGAATTTAACGTTTTATTTGGAAATGGTAGAATTGTAATTCAGGGCATATACAAAGTAAGTCTTTGGTATGTCTGAAGCACAAAGAAAAAGGTGGAGATTTTACAAAAAGAAATGTTACATACGGTTTTGAAAGAAAGTTCACTGGCAAGCTCTCATTGGTGGATGATGGTGGCAGTTAAAAACTAATCATAGACTCCTGGACGGTCATTTTAGTAGTTATTTGCTATAACTGGTCATAGGCAGTTTGAGCAGCTTGGCTTGCAGAGAATCAGATTTTTGGAGCAAGTTATGTGCCCTGAGTGCTTTTTCCTCCAGGCACCTCAATTCTTATGTGTTTGGACATCACATGAATAACTTAATTTGTGTGATCAACTTTCACACAAACATGGATGCAATGTAGAGTGAAATGAAAAACTCTTGTGAAATGTTCAGATAAACTGCAATTTTAAGTAAATTTTACTTGGTGAGAAGGGCTTCTTAGGGTAAAGCCTTAGATTAGTAATAAAAAAAAAAATTGGCATCTCTACTTTCTACTGTTAGAGTAGGCAGGGGTAGACAAGATTAGTTGATCTTGGCACTCATAGTGTCCTAAAGGGCCTCAATCTGAAATAGTGCTTTTAGTAACCAGTGGCAGCTGATTGGAGCTAATAGGATAGAAATTTTAATCTTTATTCCAAACCATCCTGGAGTACTTTTTTACTCCCCTCCATTGTTAGGGATGTTTTTGGTTGAATATTTTAAGAAGAACTATTAGGAACTTAAAATATAAACAAGTGAAGGGATTGGAGAGCAATTATAAAGTTCCTTCAGAACAACTCCAGAGCATTCAACAATAAGTAATTCAGTGAATATATTTTTTGCCTGTTTAGGGAATTGGTAAGCTGTACAGGGGAACTCAGGAAAGAAAAATACATCTGGTTCACAAAAAGAACCTATAAGAGAATGTTGAGATTAAAATTAGATAAATCACTATAATAATGGATGTTTAAGTAGTACTTGGTATTGTCACAAGCACTGTTCTAAGTGCTTCTTATTTATTTGCTGTTAAGAACACTATGAAGTACATACAAGTATTCCCATTTTACTGAAGGGGAAACTGAAGCATAATGTTAAGTGACTTGACCAGAGTCACCCAGCTAGTAAATGGCAGAGTCAGAATTTGAGCCCAATGTGCTTACCCTTTATGCTATGCTGTATAGAAAGACAAGTGCCACAAAGTTCATAAAAGTACCACAAAAAAGGACTGTGGAAATTCAGAGAAACGAGAAATAGGAAGTTACATTAAGTCTTGCAGGACAGAAATAGTGCACAAAGCAAGCACCAAAGGGAAACCATGGAACGCTGGTTCTTAAAAGTTAAAATGGAGGTGAAATAAATAATTGATCAAATTGATGATCTAGTTTTTAGCAAGGCTTCTTAGGAAAGGAAAAGATGGGTTGGAAGGAAAGGTATTAACTTGAAAAAAGTTTATTTGTGATACTAGGTGAGTCTGCATTAAGATACTTAAACAACTTCAGACCTTGTTATTACTGGATAAAGAAAATGTGGCACATATACACCATGGAATAGTATGCAGCCATAAAAAAGGACGAGTTCATGTCCTTTGCAGGGACGTGGATGAAGCTAGAAACCATCATTCTCAGAAAACTGTCACAAGAACAGAAAACCAAACACCGCATGTTCTCACTCATAAGTGGTTGTTGAACAATGAAAACACATGGACACAGGGAGGGGAACATCACACACTGGGCCTGTTGTGGGGTGGGGGGTCTAGGGGAGGGATAGGAGGGCATGGGAGGATTGGGGAGGGATAACATTAGGAGAAATACCTAATGTAGATGACCAGGGAATGAATGCAGCAAACTACCATGGCATGTGTATACCTATGTAACAATCCTGCACGATCTGCACATGTACCCCAGAACTTAAAATACACTTAAACAGTTAATGAAGGGCTCTCTATAAAATTTTTCTCAAGTGAATGAAGCAAATTTATGTTTTAGTAATAGCAACCAGATTGCATACCCTAATTTGAAGTAGATTGTTCTTGGATATTATAGAAACCTGATATATTGGGTTTAATTGCACAATCATTTGATAGGACTGTCTTTACAGTTTTATAGTTGCAAAGATCTTTACAGCTTTTCTTGTATAAACCAAACTTGGCATTTTACGCTTTGCTACTCTTCAATTTAGGGACGTTACCAGTCATATGTAAGACGCCTTTTTGTGAGGGAAGGAGCCAGTGGTTAGGGAAGAAATCAGCTTCCCTTATTTTTCTTTTTTAGTTGCTTACTTAGTTTGACTTTAGTGTTTTGGGTTTTGGCCATCTTTGCAAGATACTGTAACAGTGCATTTCAAACCAAGGTCTCTCATTAAGGGCAAAGAAATGGATCTAAGAAATTAATTTACATGTATATGATAGTAGTTCCCAAGCTACTGTCTGTGAGACTTGCTAATCAGTAGTAATAGCAGGTTTTTCAATTTAATGGACTTTTTCTTTTTTCCTGACGTTATATCCTTATTAAATCTTTTGATACTAAAATGTCCCCTTCTATTTTAAATCCTTTTTTTTTTTTGACAAAATTAAAATATCAATCTTTTATCAGGCCCACCAGTTAAACATTTTGTTTTGACTTATCTGGGAATCAGTGACCTACAACTCTCACATTTGTTTCGTATTTGCTAGAAGTCACCACTGAGACTCTGTATTTTCTTATCAGGTTGAAGTGCAGATTTGAGAGATGCCACAGTAAGCATTGATCCGTTATTAGTTTTGAAAAGATTCTTTTATTTTCTTGTTTATTAATCAGTAACTAGTTTCACCAAATTCTTAGTTACTTCAGGTATGAAGGTGGTAGTAAGAAAGGCCGAAGATAAGATATAACTAGACTTGGGCCTGCAAAATGCTATTCAGAATCAGATCCACTATAGATCTATAAATATACCACTATACAGTATAAGATTTTTTTAAATTAGGAAGGTTTACTTTTATAATTCAGAGTGGAGAATGCAATCAATGTCATAAGAAAGTCCTAGGTAAAGTTCTGTTGGAATTTAGGTGAGTGAGAGGTTACCATTTGTAAATGTAACCCTAGATCTAGTTTACGCAAAATATTACTGAGTGCGATGTACCAAGCACTGTGCCAGGTGGAAGTACAAAGTAAATGAAATTTGGTTTTTTTCTATAAGGTTGTAGTGTATTGGGGAAGAAAAGTATGACTTGCCATTAAGCTAGAAAATATTTAATGTCAGAGACCAAAATAGGATATAAAAAATAGATAATGTGAACCATAGTAAAACACAGAATAGTTTTAGCTGAGAGTTTGGCTACTCAGATACAAGGACAAAAGAAGGTTAAATGGAGAAAAACTAAACAGGAAAGCATTACCTAAATAGTTGGAGATAATGTCTGCATGGCTGCTTGATGGTGAGCTTATAAGCTAGATAAAGAAGTTGAAATTTTATATTGAGGAGTCATTCAAATTCAGAAGCCACATATTAAAAATGGTATCTTATGACTATTAGTTTGTGGTGTTAGTGGTATTTAGGTTGGAATAGTATAGAATGACTTCAAGATAGTGATACCCATTAGTATTCTGCTAGGGAAAAAAAAAATGTAATACTATTTTTCCATTTTCAGGTATAACTATGTTCTTCAAACTCAATCCATACAAGTCCTAATTTGTTTTGTATGGATCACAGGCTATGTAAATTTGGGTTGATCATTAAACTTTTCCATAAAAGAGCAGATGTGCAGAGCCCTGTTTATGGAAAAAGAATATGAAATTATGACTACAAAATTGGATACAGGGCCTTGGAAGAGGCACATTCAGGTGAGGGACCATGAAACTTAAGCTTAGTTAGCATTACAGTAAAGTAGCCTCTGTCTGTATGCTTCTTTATGTTTTTTTCACCTCTTAAATTTGGATAATACATGTACAGTGAACATCATTCTAGTTTGCCTGAAACAGCCAAGGTTTATGCCTGTGGTCCTAGTAGCATGCCCAGTTTAACATTTGTCTCGGAGTGTTTGTTTTTTTTTAACTAAATATAAACTACCATTAATAGTTCTATTAAAATAAGCTCAGATAGATTCAATGAACGTTCTTTTTTTTTTTTTTAAACCTGCCTGTTTCTTAGTGTGTGAGCCATATGTACAATGAAGAGTGTTCTCACTTTAACATGAGGTTAAATCTGAAAGACATCTAGTGGTAATACAGTTCTCTTTTCCTGATACTTTCCAGATAGAAATTAACAACTCCTTTTACAGACACCATAATGGGCACTTGCTCATGAAATGCAAGTGTGCTGGGACATGAGCAGCTAGACACAACTAACTTGCTGGGTAGGATGGGAGGAGTATTTATTGCTGCTGTCTCTGCTGGCCACGTAGTGTACCAGCTCGTCATACCAATGCATGAGAAGTCTGAGATTTGTGTATCTCCTTTGCTTGGGTTGGGGTCAGTAGGAGACATGGGGATTTTAGATTAGGAGTAAATGAAATGTCCAGAGAATAGAGGCTTATTAGTCCTGTCAGAGAGGATACAAAGAATAGTGTGATGGCTTTTGCTATAGCGGGTTTGTCAACAACTGTTTTTCCATTGTTTGGCAATGCTTTTGCAATAAATCTTTTCGAGAGCAGAGAGCTCAAATAAAGGAAAAGTTAATACAAAATGAAAATTTACTGATACTTTGTTTTCCAAGGATATTGGTGATGAACCTGTGAATTGTGCACAAAATGTTTGCCAATATTTAGCATCCCCACAGTTAAATTACTGACCACATGAAAATATGAAGACACAAATCTACTGAAAAACCATCAGAATTTACTTTCAAATTCAGTAGTTATTTTGAGGAGATTATACTTGCAGACAAAATTTAACATATATAACTGTGGAAGCCCAATTAATCTGTGAAATATGAGTTTTAATTTACATCAAATTACTTCTAAACTAATTCCAATGATTTTGATTTATTTTTTTCTTGTGTGTATTCAGAAATAAAAGTGATAGCTGTAAATGTGTCTTTTATTAGCAGAAATTTATAAATGACTGAATGATGCCAATTTTATGTGTCATCAGTGCTGCAAACAGAAAATCAGCTAATTCCAATAATTTTTTCATCTAATTCATAAAATCAAAGAAATATTCTTAAAAGTTCTTTCTGTCAAAGATGAAACATTCCAATATATCATTAATGCAGTTATGAATTTAGTTACGTTCACCATTGAAGATAAAATTATTTTTGCATTGTATGAATACAAATTTTGTGGACCATAGCATAAAGGATAAAATGGAATTCTTACTAAATTATGTAACCTGCATAGCTGAGATATATTTGGAATTGGTTGTGGTTTACATATGTTAAATAGTTGCATCAAAAGAAGCTTGACATTTTACCAAATAGAAAATACAGTTGTTAAAACATGAATTACTCTATATGTATACTTTATATATTCAGTAATATAACTGAACTACAGTATTTTGAGTGAAATTGATGTTGTGTATAAAGGAATGCTTTAGTATGTTACAAGCCTTTTCTCTTCACTTCTGTTCATTAATTGAATTTCATGAACATTTGAGTCTTTGAATAATTATAATTATGTTGTAAATTAATCTATGGGTCTTACAATGTCATTGAACATTTTTATAAACAGGTACTCTATACTTTGATGGCATTTTGTTCAAATGCAGTTGGAAATTTTTATTTAAAGCATTCTGTGACTGGGCTGATCAAAAATTCAACTTTTGAAGCTTTTATTAAATTATAATTATTGAAGATAAGGCTTTTAAAATGTAATTCTGCACAAGATTTAATTTTGAAAATTTATTTTTGCTATTCAGATATATTGGAATATTGTGACTGGTACAAATGTTTTGATGGAGTGCCTACTTTTAATTGGTTAATTTTTTATTTTGTAGCAGAACAGAATGCAATTGAAGGAGCCTACAGTTTTATAGCACCTAAATTTAGATAAATATTTAAAAGAATCAGATATTGCTGCTTATTTGTCACATTTTATCTTGTAAAAAAATGAAGTGTAAATTGAATGACAAAGGTAGTACTTGTGAAAATATTTGGGCTAAATACTTAAATACAAACAAAAATTGAATAGTATCTTCCATTTGGCAAATTTTTTTCTGAGTTTGCCAGGTACTTCCTTATCTTTAGACAAAGTATTTTCTCAGTTAATGTGAATTATGCAGATTCTTAATTGAAGATTCAACAGTTTTAAATTTGTTAACCAAATGCAATTTTAAACAATGCAGGCAATTTTATGAAGGTATTGTTTTTTTTTTTTTTTTATTGTACTTTAAGCTCTTGGATACACGTGCAGAACGTGCAGGTTTGTTACATAGTGTATACGTGCCATGGTGATATACCGTACCCATCAACCCGTCATCTACATTAGGTATTTCTCCTAATATAATCCCTCCTCTATCCCCCTACCTCTGACAGGCCCTGGTGTGTGATGTTCCCCTCCCTCTGTCCATGCATTCTCATTGTTCATCTCCCACCTATAAGTGAGAATGTATGGTGTTTGGTTTTCTGTTCTTATGTTAGTTTGCTGAGAATAATGATTTCATCCATGTCCCTGCAAAGGACGTGAACTCATCCTTTTTACGGCTGTGTAGTATTCCATGGTGTATATGTGCCACATTTACTTTTTCCAGCCTATCATTGATGGACATATGAATTGGTTCCCAGTCTTTGTTATTGTGAGCAGTGCCGCAATAAATGTGTGTGCATGAATCTTTATAGTAGAATGATTCATAATCTTTTGGGTATATATCCAGTAATGGGATTGCTGGGTCAAATGGTATTTCTAGTTCTAGATCCTTGAGAAATTGCCACACTGTCTTCCACAGTGGTTGAACTAATTTACATTCCCACCAACAGTGTAAAAGTGTTCCTATTTCTCCACATCCTCTCCAGCATATGTTGTCTCTTGACTTTTTAATGATTGCCAATCCAACTGACATGAGATGGTATCTCATTGTGGTTTTGATTTTCATTTCTCTAATGATCAGTGACGATGAGCTTTTTTCATATGTTTGTTAGCTGCATAAATGTCTTCTTTTGAGAAGTGTCTGTTCATATCCTTTGCTCACTTTTTGATGGGGTTGTTGGTTTTTTCCCGTGTAAATTTGTTTAAGTTATTTGTAGATTATTGATATTAGCCCTTTGTCAGATGGATAGATTGCAAAGATTTTTCTCCCATTCTGTAGGTTGCCAGTTTACTCTGATGATAGTTTCTTCTGCTGTGCAGAAGCTCTTTAGTTTAATTAAAGAGTTCTTTGAAACTTAACTGTAAGCATTATAATGGTCTCTGTTCGTTACCTATCCTTTTTCTTCTTGTCAGTAGTTACATTTTAAAAGATTTATATCAACAAGTTTATTTAGGAATGTAGAGGTTTTATGGTATTTATAATACTGCTTATTAAAATTCAAATCCATATCTAGCTACCTATAAGACTAGCAGGAATGTTTGTGTGGAAACCTTATGAAATTTTTAGCTATAAAACTAGTTGCCAAATTGCATCTAAGTACCAGTTTAGTTATATATGTATACATATATATGTTATATGTATATATGTGTTATAGATATACATACATATATACATATATACATTCGTACATACATATATAGTTATGTGTTGCTTAGTGACAGGGTTGCAGTCTGAGAAATGTACTGTTAGACAATTTTGTTGTTGTGTAAACATCTTAGATTGTACTTGCAGAAATTGAGGGGGCCTAGGCTGCCACACACCTATTCTATTTGGTATAGCCTTTTGCTCCTAAGCTACAAGTCTATACAGCATGTTACTCTACTGAATATTGTAGGTTATTATAACACAATGATAAGTATTTGTATATCTAAACATATCTTAATATAGAAAAGATGCAGTAAAATACCACATAAAAGATAAAAATTGGTACATCTATATAGGGCACTTACCGTGAATGGAGCTTGCAGTATTGAAGTTCATCTGGGTGAGTCAGTGAGTGAATGGTGAGTGAATGTGAAGCCCTGGGACATTACTGTATACTACTGTAGACTTTATAAACACTATACACTTAGGCTACACTAAATTTATTTTTAAAGATGTTTTTCTTCTTTAAGTAATAAATTAGCCTTAAGCTACTGGAACATTTTTTTACTTCATAAACTTTTAAATTCTTTATAACTTTAGATTCTTTTGTAATAACACTTCGCTTAAAACAAAAACACATTGAACATCTTTGTACAAAATGTTTTCTTTATATCCTTAGTCTGTAAGATTTTTTTTCTATTTTAAATTTTTTAAAACTTTTCAAACTTCTTTGTTAAGAATGAAGACACAAATGCACACATTACACACATTAATCTAGGCTCATATATGGTTAGGGATCATCAATCTCATTGTCTTCACCTCCACATCTTGTCCCACAGGAAGGTCTGTTTTCAGGGCAATAACATGCATGGAGCTGTCATCTCCTCTGATAACAATATCTTCTTTTGGAACACCTTTCGAAGTACCTGTCTGAGCCTGTTCTACAGTTATCTGTTTTTTAAAAAAAATTAGAAGGACTATTTGCTAAAGTAACAATAACAAATATAGTATAATAAATATGTAACCCAGTAACACAGTCTTTTATCATCATTATCAAATATTATGAGCTGTACATAATTGTATGTGCTATACTGTTATACCACTTACAGTACAGTAGGTTTATTTATGCCAGGATCACCACAACATGTTAGTAATGTTTGCTACCATGTTATGACAACTAGGCAATTACTGGATGATAGGAATGTTTCAGCATCATTATACTCTTATGGGACTACTGTTGTACATGTGGTCTGCCCTTGACCAAACCATTGTTACGCAGTGTGTGATGTTATTTATTCCTTGAAACTTAACTGTAAGCATTATAATAGTCTCGATTCATTACCTACCCTTTTTTTTTTCTTGTCAGTAGTTACATTTTAAAAGATTTATATTGACAAGTTTATTTTAGGAATGCAGAGGTTTTATGGTATTTGTAATACTGCTTATTAAAATTCAAATCCATGTCTAGCTACGTATAAGACTAGCAGGAATGTTTGTGTGGAAATCTTAAGAAATTTTTAGCTATAAAATTAGTTGCCAAATTGCATCTAAGTACCAGTTTAGTTATTTTGATGAAAATATGTTAAATGTTTCAAGACTCTTTCTAAATTTTAGAAACAGTTCTATGGAACTATGACTGTATTCATTGTTTCTTCTTGAACTAATGATAATGCAAATAGCTGGAAATATACTTCTGTGTTGGGATGTCATTTGCATTCTAAAATACCTTCCACTGTATGACTCAGGAAATGGCTGTTCATGTTTATGATTACAGCTTGTAGCTATGGAACAGTGTTTTCTGTGTGAAATACTGCAGGAATTCAGTCTCTAAGAACTTATTTTAATTAGGCTGTGTATTCTAAATATTAGATTAATTTTTGCATTCGTGGTTTAGCTTTTTTCCTTAATACCTTTTTTGTGAATTCATACTTATCTGAAAACTTTTTCTTTGCATTGTAAGAGAAGTTATTTAAAAGCTGTAACTTTCTAGCATTTATCATTACTATTCCAAACACATCAGGTCGACCTGCTTTAGTTTTGTAGAAAGCCGATGTAAGTACTTTTTCTAGGCTAGTTGCTGTCTTGAATGTTAATAACTCTACCAGCTAACAGTGTTAGATTTTTTGATGGTTTAGGTTAATTTTAATTTCAGTGTGATACAAACCGTAAAATACTGTTTTTCATTTGCTAATTACTACTCTATTAATTTTCTTTAAATTTTTTACTTTTCATCAAGTTTAAGATATTATTATAAGATTTTAACAGTCTGGAACAGTTTCTTTTGCATGGCAGGATGCCCCTAAGAAAACAAACTGATCAAGAAACTAAAAAGCAAAACAAAACAAACGAAGCAAAAAAGAACAAGGTTAAGACTGACAGTGTAAGGTATTTATATGACCCTCATAGTATTTAATTCCTAACAGTTTCAGTATCTCCTGCACACTCCATGTAAAATGTGCATGTTAGTGTTTTTTTGAAAAAAACATTTCTTTGGCAACTTTATTGCCTTTGTGTCTTTTTTATTTATTTTTTTAAATAAAAGTATTTTTTTTAGCATTTTCCTTTAAACTTTTCCTTACTATGAAGAATAGCAAGGAGCAGAAATGCTCTGATGCATTTCTATAATAAGCATGGTTGTTTTTCCCTCTCCCTATACTCCTTTTTTCTCCTTTCTTTTCTTTCTCTTCCCTTCTCCCGCCTTCTCTCTCTTAACCCCTTTATATTTAAAAAAAAATATCTTTTTTCTTTCTTAGGGAAGAATAATATAACAGATATCTATACTACTATGATCTGGAATAGATAACTTGTGGAGTATTCTATGAGGAAGCTATGACCTACAATTTTCTTTTAAGTACAAAATGATTTTGGATCAATACCTATTATAATGACAACTAATATTGTTTATTCATACTTTCATTGAAAGAGATGATTGTACGTATTTCTTTAAAAATTCATTTTCCAGAAAAGCACAGTAATTACTGTTAAAAAAAAAAGAAAAAGATGAACCTCATTTCCACTGTCTATCTCACTCTCAATTCTCTAGTAATTCAAATTTCAAGACAAAAATTAGGGAAACATATATTTTAATCTGGTTGAATGTCATACTACATAAGTCGAAGAATGTAAAACAAAGTTGAAAGCTAAGTAGGGGCATGCTATGGAAGTCATATCCCTAAATTATAATCAGAGCTGTGTTATAAAGCAATTACTTATGTAGTAAAATATATTGGAGAACATTTGCATAAAATCAAAGAGACCCTTTACAGTGTAATTATGGTAGTTGACTGCATGTATAATACTGCAGTAGTCAATGTGGAATGCCTTTAGCAAAAACTGCTAGGGAATCATTGGCAAGTCCTTTTCATTATGATTTATTTTTGTCATATATAAAGTTGCAGCTTGTTTCCCCTAGTATTTAGGAAATATAGTCTCTCATGACTGTTGTCTTATTTTTATATTAGCCTAAGAAAACCACAAGAAGCAACTATTAAGGAATACATATATCCTGACATAGCCAAATAAAAATGACTTTTGGATCATTATCGATTTTGATTTTAGTGTGGCTGTGTAGTAGACATTTGTGTTCTTTGGCAAACCAGTATCTGAGGCCCCTGTTTATGTGTGGTATATCTGTCTACCACTGTAGGAGTTTTGGTGATAGGTACAGGCCACCGTCCTCCACAGAAGCTGAAAAAACAAACAAGCCTAGATACTTACTTCCCAGTCTGTTTCGCAGCTAGTGAATGGGTACATTATCTAAGCTCAATTTTGGTGCTCTTGCCTTGAATCAGGAGTTAGTGACCCAAAGTAGGAACTGCAGTGCACCTGTTTTAGTAGTAGACAGTTGCAGGGGCTGCAGCAGGATTCACTTTACAGGGACAGGGATGCCAGGGGAAGTGTTGTCCAGGAGTGGAAGTATTACCTAGTATTCACCAGTGTCAGCAGTGGTATCTTTATGAGACTAATTGTTGCATGATTTTGGCCATATTCCCAAAGCTGCCTAGACTTCTTTGTTCTTGTCATTTGACAAGCATGCCTTCTCAGCAGGTCTGTTTGGCTATTTTTATTTTAATAAACTTATTTTATGTTTGAATCAGCCAAATATGCTTTCTATTGCTTGTAAGTAAGAATTCTGATTGATGCACTCTTCTTTAGTGCAAATAATTGAGAATGACTATATTCAGGAAAATATTTATGTGGACATATGAGTCTATTAATAACAGTGATAGCCTTAATAATCTAAAGTGTTCTGTTTAAGAAATGACCTTTGACATATATGTCAGAATCATTTTTCATTTTTCATTTCAATCTAGTGATTGCTAGGCTGTTGGAGATATTGGTCTTAAATTCTTTTTTTTTTTTTTTTTTT
>NW_016107792.1:1082702-1128909 GCF_001604975.1 Cebus imitator
GTCTCGATCTCTTGACCTCGTGATCCACCCTCCTTGGCCTCCCAAAGTGCTGGGATTACAGACGTGAGCCACCGCGCCCGGCCAAATTCTTAATTAGTTTTTTTCTTAGGCACATAGTGATGAGTGTTAAGTAGTATGTAGAATTTGGTGATAGCCATGAATGTACTGTCATGGCTGATTTACTATAAGAGTAAATCAGACACATGATGCATACATACATGAAGACTATATGTACTTTGATTTCTTCCTAATTTTACTGAGCTCTATGACATGGAAACTGCTTATACAATAAACATTTATTTTTGTTATCCCCTTTTAATCTGGGTTGTGCAATATTATTGCCAGCTTTGTTATACTTTTTATATGTCTGAACTTTGAAAAGCCACTTTGCTTTCTGTGCATAAGCTTTGCAAGTTTTAAAATGATGGAGATTATAGTAATTTCTCAGGTCCTCCTCAGTCTTAGCAAATGAATCTGTAAAATGTAATTTTAAAATACACAAATAGGATCAAATTAAACTTAAGAGTTTCTGCACAGCAAAAGAAATAATCATCAGAGTGAACTGGCAACCAACAGAATGGGAAAAAATTTTTTCAATTTACCCATCTGACAAAGAGCTGATATCCAGAATCTGCAAAGAACTAAAGCAGATTTACAAGAAGAAAACAAACCCATTCAAAAGTGGGCCAAAGATATGAACAGACACTTTTCAAAAGAAGACATTTATGAGGCCAACAAACATAGGAAAAATTGCTCATCATCACTGATCATTACAGAAATGCAAACCAAACCACGTTGAGACACCATCTCACGCCAGTTAGAATGGTGATCATTAAAAAATCTAGAGACAACAGATGCTGGAGAGGATGTGGAGAAATAGGAACACTTTTATACTGTAGATGGGAGTGTAAGTTAGTTCAACTACTTGACTCAGCAATCCCATTACTGGGTATATACCCAAAGGATTATAAATCATTCTATTATAAGGACACATGCACATGTATGTTCATTGCGGCACTGTTTACAATAGCAAAGACCTGCAACCAACCCAATTGCCCATCAATAATAGACTGGACAAAGAAAATGTGGCACGTATGCACCATGGAATACTATGCAGCCATAAAAAATGATGAGTTCATGTCCTTTGTAGGGACATGGATCAATCTGGAAACCATCATTTTCAGCAAACTGACACAAGAACGGAAAACCAGACACCACATGTTTTCACTCATAGGCAGGTGTTGAACAATAAGAACACATGGGCACAGGGACGGGAACATCACACACTGGGGTCTGTTGGTGGGTGGGGAGTTAGGGGAGGGACAGTGGTGGGTGGTGAGGTTGGGAGGGATAACATTGAGAGAAATGCCTGTTGTAGGTGACGGGTGATGGAGACAGCAAACCACCATGGCATGTGTGTATGTATGTAACAATCCTACAAGATGTGCACATGTACCCCAGAACTTAGCCTATAATTAAAAAAAATTCAACCTCTCTTCATATTAAAAATCCTCAACAAACTAGGCATTGAAGCAACTTTCTTCAAAATATTAAGAGCCTTCTTTGACAAATCATTTAATTTTGATGAAGTTCAATTTATGTTCAGTTTATTTTTGCTGTGGGATAGAAAATCATGCACCTTTAGGGTAAAACTGGGTAGAATAGAAAAATATTAAAAATTTACTTCTTTCGCTATTTTAAATGAATTTTACCTGTTCAAATTGCTCAATTAAAATTACTGGCTTTGTTGGGAAAATAGACACATTCAATAAGTAGCAAAGTCTGGTGTGTTAAGTGATTGCCATTGGTATAGTTTCTGAAAATCATTGGGAAAAATGAACAACTTTATATTCTCAGTTGACATACTTGAAAGGCAATATAAGGCATTTTTGGCTAAGAGCTCCAATAGTAGACATCCTGGATTTGAATTCTTCTTCTACCACTTATAAGCAGTGTGACCTTGGGGAACTTACTTAACCTATCTCTGCCTTAGTTACTTCATCAGTAAAGAGGGTACAGAAATAGAACCTACCTTATGGAGTTACCGTGGAATTAAATGAATTTATACATGTAAAGTGTCTGAAGTATGGTGAAAGATATATGGTATTTATTATTAGTGATTCTTATTTTGATATTAGATATTACATAGTTAAGAAACACTCTCATTTTATTTATTCTTACATAAATCTTCAGTTTGAGATCACAGTGTTATGCATGTCTAAAAGTTATGTAGATCTGCTAATATTGTCATGAATATTTTTTTAGTGTTCCACTGTTATAGTGCAAAGATTTTATAACCATTAAATACTGCACTATCATTGGTATTCAGTGCTTTATTTGGCCTAAGGATTATAGACATGAAGCACATCCAGAATGACCAGGTTTTTTTTAAAAGAAGATGCTATTGTCTGAATTTTTGTGTTTCCCCCGACTTCCTATGTTAAAATCATAACTCCCAAGGTGATGGTATTAGGAGGTGGCGGCTCTGGAAGGTGATTGGGTCTCAAGGGTCATGTCTTTGTGATTCAGATTGATACCCTCGTGAAAGAGGCTACATAGAGCTAGCTCACCCCTTTTACCACCTGAGGGTACAGCAAGAAAGTGTCATCTGTAAACAAGAAAGTGGGCCCTCACCAGACATTGAATCTGCTGGTGCCTTTATCTTGGACTTCCCAGCCTCTAGAACTGTGAGGAATAAATTTCTCTTGTTGGTAGGCTACCTGACTTTATGGTATTTTGTTATAGCAGCCTGAACAGACTAAGACATAGATAGGAGATTTCAAGTACATGTAGCCGATATATTAATGTAACTGATGTTGCTCTAGCAATAAACTTCAGATTTCCTTAGATCCCAAGTAGATTTCAACTTCCTCTCTATTCTCTGCTGATTTCAGTAGAATGTTAAATATAAAGAAAAAGAAGAATATTGACCAAGAATATTGCTATCAGATAAGAATATTTCAGGGATCTATTCTTTCCAATACATTATTTATTTATTTTTGCTTAGCTTGGCATTATAATTCAGATTTATTTTATACTTAATTATTCATCATAGGTATGCAGTATTTTTTATTAGATCTTGGATTTCATATCTAAGAAAATTTTGTGAAAGATCATACTATAAATACTTTAAGAATATTTTTATAGTTACTTTTAAAAATATTCAATGATACTACACTTTTAGATTTTAACTTTAGATCTTTAATTCAGGTAAAGTGGCAATTGTCTTAAAGGTCATTTCTTTAATCATTATATATTTTATTCTGCTTCCCTTTTCAGGTCCAGGGTTCTGATCAAGCAGGAAAGGAGAAAGCAAAAGGTAAAGAAAAAATGTTTTTATTTTTATTAGCCTTATGAGAACAATAACCTAAAGTGTTTTTCCACCACTAATACATTCACCTCACTGAAACTGGAGGCCATTTTCCTTTCGTCTTCTACATTCTTGTTGATAGCTTGATTAGCACTCATTTTGCTCAGAGACTTGAAGATCATTGTTGATTCCTGCTGTCCTTCTAGTTCCAAAATGTATTCCAAATCTGACTGTTTCTCACTACCTGAGTATTGGTTTTCTAATTTAAATAACCATTTATTACCTAGAGTACAGCAATGGTATCATAACCTGTATACTACTTCCATTTATTTTGTCTTTATTTTTTATTACTTATTGCATTCCATAGTAAGGTTGAGTATGGATATACCTTACAGCTGAGCAAAGAAACTCTTTTATATGTGCACTTTGGGATACATACAAGATTTGTTTGGGTCATTGTTGTGCTGAAATAGCGAACGGCGTGGGTGGGGGGGAGAAAGAAGGAGAAAGAAGCAAGGGAGGGAAGGTGGGGAGAGAACCACTCCAACATCCATTAGCAATACAATTGTAGAATGGTTAAACAAATCATGGCATATCCAAGTAATAGTACAGCAGTGAAAATACATCAGCTTAATGCAGATGAATCTCAAATACATAATGTTGAGCAAAAGAAGACACTCACAGAATATAAACAGTAAGATTCCTTTTACCAAAAGTTCTAAAACAGAAAAAACCAGTAATGTTAATGTGATCAAAGGTAGTAAAATTTAAAGAAAAACAAGGGAGTGATATGAAAGCAGGAGGACAGGATAGTGGCCATCTCTGGATCCTTTTCCTTCCCAGCTATCTTCTTTTATATTGCATCCCATTCATTTCTCAGTCATCTTGCTAAGGTCAACAATGAACTTTATGTTGTTCAATTGAGTGGATATTTTTCAGTCCAGCTTATTTTATTATGTCATCATCTTCTACACAGTTTGCATTCCTTTCGTCTTGAAACAGATTCTTTCCGTTCTTTCTTTGGTACATTCTCCAGATTTTATTTCTGTCTCTCTGGTTGTTCCTATTTAATGACTGTTTTCAAGTTAAAATTTGATTAGTTTCTGAAAGTTTTCTAGTTCTTTTCAAATTGTTTTCTAGTTGTTTTTACCAAGGGAGACTTGACCAAAAAAAAATTGAGCTCAGTCTTGTCAAGTAAATCAGTTAGTGGCATACTTCCTTCTTGGAACAGAGATTAGAGGCTATTATTATGGCTATAGAATATGGGACAAATTTCTTTAACATGTTTCCTGGAATAAAGGCTTAGTCCCTTTGACAATCTTTGTATTGTTCTTCCCTATTCCTGGAACCTTATACTCACACCCTCTTTGGCTAACTCTGAATCTACATCTATCTTAGAACTCATTGCCTAAGAAATCTTCCACGTCCTTCTCCCCTCCCGCTATCCACCCTGCCCCCCAAACAATAATTTACATACCTTTCCTAGGATTTGATACCATCCCCAGTCACACTCAGTTGTATTTATTTGTGTCATTATCTCCCTCACTATGGTCTTATCCATCACAAAGTACAGTGCCTTTGTACTTTGTACAGAGCAACTAACATCTTCTTAATTCCAGGACACAATTATAAGATCTAGCATTGACTGAATTATTGTTTCAAGGGGGAAAATATTTACATCCTGAAGATCCTATTATTTCATTGCTGAAACATAGTGTGATCTTTAAAAATATTTTTAGTCTAATTTGGGGTTCCAGATCACTCAAATGAAATATGAACGAATACCTTTTATCTATGTTATTTTGTAAAATAAGACATTTACTTTTTTGTGTGATGATTGACAAGTCTCTTATAGTTCTTTCAAGATTTTTATAAACTTAAAAGCTATAATTAACAATATTCTAAGATGTTAATGTGAAAGAGTCTCAACTCTTCAAAAATAAATAGAATATGTAACCTTTGAAATATGACCTCTTGCACTAAATGTGTTGCCATCTTGGCCTTTTCTCATTTCTGACAATTTCATATTTATAATTATATTTATATAATTATTTTATGAGTTATTTAATGGAAGAGATGTTTTCACAATTTCTTAATATCTAGCAATAGTTTGATATATAAATATTAGTTAATTGTTAAATGAATCAATGTTATCTGAAAGAAAAAAAATGGCAGTAAGAAAGAATAATAATTCAAACAAAGAAAATGAAAACTGGATAAAGTGATAATTCTGTGCAAGCCTGGCTAAAAAGCAAACATCTAGGAGTCATGGAGGGATAACAAAGTAAATGAAATTGACTTTGGTTGCAGATTAATTTGCACATAGCTTTTTTTCTTCATTTCTGTTGACTTTTAATGGCACTCAACTGCATATTTTTAAGGTTTTCTGTATCTGCAGAGTAGCATACTTCGTAAACAAGTTTTTAGCCTGTCAGAATTGTTGTTCTGTTACTAGATTTTTTAATCTTTCTATATACAGATAATTTCTAATCTTTTGATTTCAGAGAATAGCTTCATAGCATTCTGTTTTAAAGGTTATGCTTAAGGAAGATCATAAAAGGCTGTGAAATTTAGTCTTTAGACAAACTGCAAATTATGATTAATTATAATTTATAAACATACAAAGATGATGTCACAAAATGTAAAAATAATAAGTCCATGACTTAACATGATTGCTTTTTTATTATTTGTAAATCTGTCTAACAACACATGGTCGCTGCATTATTTTTAATTTTTAATTATTTTAGGAATATTTTGAAAAACATAGGTTAAAATCAAAAATGAAATCACTGGGAGTTTTATCTCCTGTCAAAAATTCTGCTGTCAGCTTAGACATTCTTAACCTCTACATGGTAAATCAGATATCTTGCAAGAAGAAAATTCCTGGTAAGTCATTCTAATTGCGTTCTGTTTTGAACTTGATGTGATCATAATAATGTTTAGCCTTCTAATTAGTTTATAATTTTTGAGGTCAAAGTATGTGGAAAGTTAATTTTAAAATTTGGTTACTCTCTTAAATTATATGCTTAGTTAATATCTGCTTAAAATGTTTTGTTGCCTAATCTATTTATTTTTATTTTCATGTTTTTGTATATGCTATATAAAATTAATTTATTAAGTGTCATTCAATTTACTATAGTATAGTTGTTACATTATTCTGTACAGGCAGGTAGTTGCCAAAGTCTATCTAGAGAGCAGGGAATAATTATTAATACATGTCAACAAATTAACTATTCTTTACTGTTTAGAGGACAGGTATTAAAGGAAGAGCTGGAAAGATTTTTGCCTCAATGACTAGTGTCCTATGTCATAACTTGAATTATTTCTTACACATTCCTGGGATGTTAATCATAGCAGTCTAATACTGCAAAATAAAGTCCATTTTGTCTTACATTTTGATTCTTTAAGTAAATAAAAAGTTTAATTAGAGTATATTTTTACTCTCTCAGAGGAACTTGTGTCTGATATTTAATTTTTAAAACCAGTGCTAAAATGAGAGTATAAAAATAAGACAATTTATCATGAAGGTATAGAAATTGATCAGATATTTCCTATTAATAGTCCTCATTTCCTTTCTTCATTTTTTTCTCCCTCCATGGATAACAGGTTACACAAGTAAATTTAGTTATACTTTAGAAAGAATAAATACATTGTTCATGGACTTGGGGAATAAAACTTTTTGTTCTAAATCTTTTTGATGTATTTATCTTTATTTCCAGTTGTAGGAGAATAAAAAAAACATTTCCTCATCAATTGCTAGGTTTATGGCTAAAGTCTCAATAACAAAAGACAGATTAACAAGAGAAAAATCATACAGATTTATTTAGGAAGTTTTATGTGACACAAGAGCCTTGATAAGAAAGCTAAGATCTTAATATTGGAAGAAATGGCTAAACTTGTGTATTTTTCATGCCAGGTTTAATGAAAAGTGGACAGTCCTCAAGAAGTATGATTGGATTTTTATAAGAATGATCAAATAGTAATAACCTGAGGGGATCTTAGCAAGGCCTTTTTGTTCAGATTCTTCTTTGTGACTCTGTTTTCAGAGACAGGGATCTTATTTTCCTCCTAGTATAACCAGGGCACCTCTCAAATGAGGGTTTTCTGGCCTGCTTCAGGGAAAATCTGAGAGTAACCTTCCTACTTGTGCTGTTCTCTTAAATGGCAAGATGCCTTATTTGGAGATAATGTCCTGAACCCCTGCACTTTCTTTTCATTTATTTCTTCAGCATATTTTTATTGGCTACCTATGATAAGTACTCTATTGGGTACTGAGGATAAAGCAGAAAACAAGCTTTATTAGTCAGGACTCATGGCTGCAAATGACAGAAATTCAAAACATATCTTTTTACTCCTTTAACAAGAAGAGTGATGGTGTGATGGGCCTCAGAGACAACTTGAAACAGGGACTTAAATACTAACAAGATTCTTTTTTACTTCAGTTATTAACTTTTTTCTCTCAGACTGTCTTCATCATTGAGGCTCAAAACATGGCCTTAAGAAACGAATATTACTCATCTCCTCTAGTTTTGCCACCAGAGAAAGACTGCGAATTGTTTCTCTGGTCCCACATTTTAAAATTCCACTGGAAGAATATTGCCTTGTGCTACTGGTACCAATCTCACAGTGAAACAATTTCACTTATAACTAGCAGAATGGGATACTATTATTGCTTCATCTTCAGTTGGATGGCTACTGCCAAATCATTTATTTTATCCAGAGAGGCAGAGTTTTATTTTGTTTTGTTTTTAAAGACAGGGTGTCACTGTGTTGCCCAAGCTGGTCTTGAACCCTTGGCCTCAAGCAATCCTCCAACTACAGCTTCCTTATTAACTGGGATTATAGGCATGAGCCACTGTGCCTGGCTTAGGGCAGAAATTTTATAAGAAGAAATAAAATCTACACCATAACTATGTATATAGTGGCGGTGGATGTATCACAAAAATAGAGTGTGTAAAAGTACTGACTAGAGAAAGACAAAATATATAATGCTATGGGAATATATAACATAGTGTCTAATATAGTCTGAAGGTCAGAGAAGTCTTGGTGGAAGAAAAAGTGGAACTAAATTAATAGGGCGCCTATAATGAGGAGTACATAAGATGATGAAAAATATTTTAAAATCTCTGTGATAGATGTTTATATTGTAATGACTTATTTTAGCACTGGTAGAATATAAATGTTTTAGTGAAATTTCTTAGGTCTACATTTATTTAGTGAACATGATATATTAAACAATACTTTTATAAGATTTTTTCTCATTTTAAAATTATATCTTTTTTGTAGAAACTGTAAGAAAACCAACCCATGTGAATATGAATAGAGACATAAAAATGCCCCTAAGAAAGCGTGATTTAGAACTTCCAATGTCACCTCACTGTGTACCTTCTAAACTCTGCCTTGATGATACAGAAAACAAGTAGGTTTTAGCTAGGATTTATATTATTAGGTGTTTAAACTGGTTATCATCAACACTTTTATTCTTTGGAATATGTGTAAAGTACTTACTTCCTACCTCCATCTTTTGTTTCGTTGGCTGTTGACAGTATTATACAACTATTGAGACCTTCATCAAATGATCCAGATTTTGTACACAGGGTTTGACTTTCCTTATCATAAAAATGTTTATCTATCTCTAGTATTAATATAGGTTTTATAAAACTTAGTAATATTATGACCCTGTAATGATTTACTTAGATTTTTATATGTTTTGTCTAGGACAGTATGAATTTTAAATATATAAAGAGATGGTCAATTTTATTTCCATTTATATTTTTAACTTTAAATTTTTCTTTTCATTAGTGTAAACTATCAAAGACTAAGTAGCAAGGAAGATCTTGGCCCAGTTCAGGTGAGATTAAAAAAAAAAATCTGTAAGCTATTTCAGCAATTATGACATGCCACCTAATGATCTAAGCATCTGAATACTGGAGAAAATTATTTTTGAGAAAATTTTGAGTCTTTAATTCTTTTAAAAGCTTTCTGGTGTAGGAAAGCTATGCCTTAAGAATATTTTAATTGATTGCTTATGAGAATCCCTTTGGACTGCTGGTAATGTGACTAGACGTATGTTTGCATAACATTTGATTCTGCTTGTTACTGATGAGCTGCCAAGGATAATTCACTTAGGAATTCTTACTTTGGGCTTATGTGATTATTGAGCAATTCATGTGTTCAAACATAGTAACCAGATTACTTTATATCAAATTGTGATGTCCAACTCTTGCTTGGATCCCAAGATTATTTCTCTTTCCAAGTATAGCAAATACTTTTCTTAGCAAATAAAATTTTAATTAGAAAATGCATAGATTATAATTAAAGCTTGAGACTTTAACGTCTAATGTCTAACAGCTCATATTGTTAGCTGTCATTTTTTTTCCGTTTGAATTGCCAGAGTTAAACTAGATCAGAAAGATAATGGCAATGATACTAAAATCTCTTAGAAATCTTGTCACCTGGATTGTGGATTAATGAAACTCCAAGTTCCTGTCTTTAGAAGGTAGCCTACAGGAATGGAGCTTGAGGATGGAGAGGAGCAGGAGCAGGGAAGGCAGAGGGAAAGGTGCTCTTGAGTATAGCCTTCACTGATAACCACTCTAGTCCTAGTAAGTTCTGTCAATTACTGATGGGTTGCCTTGCTTTAGGACTTTTTCTTTTGCAACCACTGCCCTTTTCACTAAATTTTACTATTTTTACTATTTTCTTTTTCTCTAGTTTATGTATTTTGGTTATGTAAATGATTTTATCTTCTTTCCTATAGTCACAAAGCATGGACTCATATGGTATGCTTGACCCTCAGTTGAGCAAAATAGAGAACTACAGTTTCACTCCACCATCTTTTTCATCAGAGTTACCTTCTAACAGACATATTTCAAAACTAAATTTCACACCCAGAATAGCACCTACTCCTCAGAAACTTGCATATGAAAAAAAGCAGAATGACCAGGTACTTTTGAATCATTAGTTCTTAGCATTTTATATCATTGTATTTTCATGAAACCTTTTTCTCTTTTTATAAATTTTAAATATTTAGATTTTGAATTGCTATAGATATAAACAAATTAGAAGGTAAATTAAAGATAATTCCTTTTAGGACAAAGACTTAGTTCTCTGCACTGTAGAAGATTGTGAATCTCAAAACTGGAGTATTTTTTTTTTTAATCTTGGAATTTATCATTCTCTTGGAAAATTGATAGTAAAATTGAAAGTAGCTCAGTGTGTTATAGAGTAGCTGATGTTTGTAATCACTGTAATTGATTAGTTGGTGATATCATAATGACCCAATATAGGAGATATGGAAAGTATCCTGTGAATAGCAATATACAGTTTCAGAGATGTCATAGTAGTCCCTTAAAGTGTGAATTGTGATGGCTTGAGCTTGATTCTTTTTATGATTTGAAAGATGACGAGTTTTTATGTGAAGTTTTTCAATTAACCCTATTCAAATATATTTATATAGAGATATATAGTGCTAAAATATTCAATCATTGTGTTCTCTAAAGTTAAAAATATGAAATAGATATTAAGACTCTAAAATACATCTCTCATAAAGCATACTGGGAAATAATCTAAAATTAAATATTACTATACTAATGTCTAAGGGTAATGAGGAAAATGGTTATGTAAACACTATGTCTTTTTAAAAGGAATACTTAGTTTTGAATTTCTCCCATTTTTAGCATGCAGTGGTTTTATACCATATTTATATATGTATTATCTATAAATCAATTTATAATTAATTTATAGTTTTAAATTGTATAAATTATAGCTATGTATTATAGTATATCAGTTATGTATATGCTGTATGATATAGCTATATGTTAATTCCATTTTATTAAAGTCTTTATTAAAGACTTCCCAGATAAGAGAAAATGAAGTATTATATTCCAGTGACCCATGCTAGCCTTATTATAAAGGCCCAATAATTTTCAAATGATGTAATGAAAGACATTAAATTACCCATTCAGTTTGTATTTCATAAGACAAAAACCTACATTCTAGTTCAGCTTATAACTTGTCCTTGCTCTGTTACATAGTTTAAGTATAGAGGCTAAAAACCTATTTAATTCCTACTTAATTTTCTTGCCTTTACATATTATATACTGCAGGTTAATGATGAACTCCAGAGAGGTAAATAACATGCTTAATATGGTAAAAGACTGAAAAGAGAAATGTCCCTTTTCAATCATAGTGTCACGTCATGAAATACTAGGGAAGTGTTCAATAATGTACTTGGAGGAATTTTGAAAAAAGTGAGAATAATTAAAATAAAATTATAAAATACAAAAGAAAATGGGTTGAAAAACAAGTTAGAAGAAAAAGTGGCTTGGAGTTTCCTGATCCTTGGTTAAGTAGTATTTATCAAATATGTAATACTATATTCTCTTCTCTTTTTTTGTTTTAAGGAATAGCGTTTTGCACCTCTGCCACTCCCTCTCAGATATATTATTTAGCTGAGTCGTTAGTATCAGCTCTCTCTGACTTTGGTCTGTTTTTTTTTTCCCCAAAGACTTTCAGTATCTCTTTCTGAGTCTCCCCCCAACCCCGGCCTTTTTTTTCCCGACAATGCTGTCATTGGTGGGTTTGGACTTCTCATTTCTATGTTTCATGAGTTATAAATCAAATATATGACATATATAAATTATTGTTGAATAGATTAGTATTTGGCCAATATAATAAGTTACATTTATAGGGTACTTTCCACATTAACAAATTGATTATCTTATTTGCTTTTAATAAGTTGTTACATACTATCCCCCTTTTGAACTGAATAATACTGATACTCAGAAAAATAAAAGTAGCAGTCTAAAGTTACTCAGTAAATGGAATAATTGAGATAAGTACAGCTGTTTTCTTGGGACAAATTATTGTTTTCTGTCAGAGAAATTTAACTTACAGTTATTCAAGATCCTGGTGCCCTGGGTTTTTAAAAATTTTTTTTTTTTTTAACTTGGAGCAAATGATTAGCTTACCATAATATCAACTCTGTTATTTTAAAAATTATTCAAATACTGGCATTTTTTTGGGGGGGGTTAGGAAAGTGTTTATTTTGTTTTCAATAAGTAAAATTACTTTCTTTTAGATTATTTTTACAATTTTAAAACATAAATGTTAATTCGTTTGCATGACATTTTATGGTATGTATGTACATTTACTATTTTAGCAATTTCTTCAATTTTTTTTTTTCAGCTCAGTAATGTTAACTGTTCTGATTCCTTGCTTTCCAAATTAAATAAAAGTCAAGATGTTCTCAGTCCCTCACATAAAACTACACAATTTGGGACATTATTTGAAAGATTAAACAGGTAAGCAAAGATGCTGAAGGAAATAAGCTTCAGGATTCTGTACTTTCATTTAGAAATTTGATTTTAATGGACACAAATGTTTTTAGTTAAAAATATAAACAGTCCTAAGTAATACTTCTAGAAAAAAAAATCACAAAGTAAAATTTATCATTTAATTAAAATAGGTAAGTAATTATTTTCTAACATGAACATCTGCATTTCATTTATTTAAGTGTTGTTGTTGTTATTGTTTGACACAAAGTCTCACTCTTTCACCCAGGCTGGAGTGCAGTGGCACAATTAGTTCACTGCAACCTCCACCTCCCGAGTTCAAGTGATTCTTGTGCCTCAGCACTTGAGTAGCTAGGATTACAGGCATGTGCCGCCGCAGCTGGCTGGCTAATTTTTGTATTTTTAGTAGAGAAGGGGTTTTGCCATGTTGGGCAGACTGGTCTCAATTCCTTGGTCTCACGTGATTCGCCCACCTTGACCTCCCAAAGTCATTTATTAGTTTTAAAATTATTTTGGACAAAGGTATTTTGCACATTTTGTAATCTCCATGAATTGCTGTTTTATTTTTCTGCAAAAATGGTGATTTCTTTTTCACATTTTTGGTAGTTGAACAGAATCCCACTTTCATTTTCTAAATGTTTGTATATACAGTACAATAATGCCACCTTATCCACAGGAGATATATTCCAATACCCCCAGTAGAATCCTGAAATTGCAAACAATGCCAAACCGTATATATACTATTTTTTATTTTTTTTTATGCATACATACCTATGGTAAAGCTTAATTTATGTTAGGGACAGTAATAGATTAACAACAATAACTAGTAATAGAATACAACAATTATAACAATATACTGTTAAAAGTTATAAGAATGTGGTCTCTTCTCTTGGTCTCAAAGTATCTTACTATGTATACTGTACCTACCTATTTTTGGACTGTGGTTGACTATAGAAAGCAGAAGCTACAGAAAGTGAAACTGTCATTAATGGGGAATTCTGTGAATCCTAGACTGTTGTTTTAAAATCTATTAAGCTAAAACCAGTTTGACCCACTCCTGGTGAAGTGATGAGAAACCTTGACTCTGTCATCCTTTCCTAGTTTCCTTATTTTAGTAAATGTCACCACTTTTCACTCAGTTGCTAAAGCCAAAATAAAAGTTATCCTTATTCCTTCCTTTCCTTCAACTCTAAATATCCATTTCACCATAGAAGTGTTTGTCATTTCTGTATTTTAATAAACTTTAAAATGATCTACTTTTCTGTGTCTCTGGGTTCCATCCCAGTCTATGCCATCGTTTTTTTTACCTGGAGAGTTGTAATACCATGTAACAGTTCTTTTTGTTTTTTTGTTCTGAGATACATTTTTGAAAAAGTTTTATGAATGTATAATTGATATAAACTAAACTAATTAACTGTGATAGTGAACATATGCACTTTCGTAAGTTTTGACACTGTCAAAGATAATGACACATGAAGACATTTATTATCCCCAGTAATTTATTTGGGTACCTTAATCCCTTTTCCCTGTTGCTTCACATCCCTTACACCTATCCACAAGCAATCACTGATCTGCTTTGTGTTGCTGTAGATTAGTCTGTGTTTTCTATAGTTTTAAATAAGGCATCGTATACCATGTTCTTTTTTGTTGTTAGACCTCTTTTCACTCAGCATAATTATTCTGAAATTTATCTGTGTTGTTTGTTGTGTGTATCTATAGTTCATTCCTTTTTATTGCAGAGTAATATTTCATTGTATGGACATAGCACAACATACTCATTTAGCTGTTCATGGGCATTTGGTGTTTCCCCCGGTTTTTGGCTATTCCAGATATACTTGCTGTGACAGTTCATGTATAAGTCTTTGTTTTGACATATACTTCATTTCTCCTGGGTGCAAGTAGAATGACTGGATAATGTGGTAGGTATATGCTTAAGCTTTTAAAAAACTACCAAACTATTTTCCAGTGGTATTTGTATCATTTTTACATTCCCATTAACAATGTATGTGCATTGCAACACATCCTTGTCAACACATGGTACAGTCAGTCTTTTAAAATTTAACCCATCCTAGTCAGTGTAGAGTAGTATCTCATGTTTTTGGTTTGCATTTCCCTAATGACTGATGATTTTGGCATTTTTTCATGTGCATATTATCCATTTGTGACTCTTTGGTGAAGTGTTTACCCTTTTTATTACTGGTACCTTTTGAAGTGCAAAAGGTTTAATTTGATGATGTCTGACTTACTAGTTTTTTCATGCATTAATTGTGCGTATGGTGTCAAAACCAACAAATCTTTGCCTAACCTAAGGTCATGAAGGTTTTCTTCTGTTTTATAATTTGAGATGTGACATGTAGGTCTGTGATTCATTTTGAGTTAGTTTTTATGTGTTGGGTATGGTAAGAATCTGAATCCATTATTTACATTTGTGGAAAGGAATATTTTTTCCTTGCTTAATTACTTTGGCACCTTTGTCAGAAATCAATTGACTGTAAATATACAGATTTTTTTTTTCTGGAATCTCAATTCTGTTTTGTTGATTATGTTAGTACCACACTGTTTTGGTTACTGCAGCCTTATTGTTAGTTTTGAAATCAAGAAGTATATTAGTCCAACAATTTTTCCTTTTTCAAAAATGTTTGACTTTCTTAATCCTTTGCATTTCCATATAAATTTTAATTTCTGCTTGTCAGTTTCTGCACCAAAACCAAAAACCAGAAACCAAGCCTATTTGGATATTAAGAGATTATTTTGAATTTACATATTAATTTTGGTAGAATTGCCATCTTAACAATAGTGACTTTGCCAGTCCACAAGCATAAAATGTTTTTCCTCTTTCATTTTCTTTAATTTCTTCAATAATGTATTATGGTTTTCAGGATATAAGCTTTGTTTCTCTATTCCTAGTATTTTTTTTTTTATGGTATTGTAAATGGAATTACTTTCCTAATTTCATGTTTGGATTGTTCATTGCTAGTGTATAGAAATACAATTAATTTTTGTATATGAATCTTGTATCTTTTGACCTTGGCACATTTATTATCTTGTAATAGTTGAGTAGGGTTTTTGTTTTTTATCATGGTGGAATATATTATCCATAAATAAAGATATTTTTACCTCTCTTTTCAATCTGAATTTTTTTTTTTTTTTTTTTTTTTTTTTTTTTTTTTTTTTTTTTTTTTGGCATTTTGAACATGGTCTTAGCCAAAAGGCCAGGGAGCAATTTTAAAGCAATTTTTACTTCTCTTTCTTGCTTACCTTCACTAATTAGAGCCTCCAGTACAACGCTGAATAACAGTGGCAAGAGCAGATGTGCTTATTCTGTTTTAGGGAAAAAGCATTCAGTCTTTCACCAGTAGTTATGATGTGGTCTATAGGTGTTTCTGTAAGTGTCCTTTATCAGGTTGTGAAAGTTATTGTTTCTAGAGCATTGAGAGTTTTTATCATGAATTTTGTCAAGTGCTCCTTCCATATCTCTTGAAATTATCATGTTCGTTTTTTTCCACCTGTTAATATATAACAATTTATTTTCAGGTGTCTAAGCATCTTGTATTGACAGGATTAAAAACTGCTTGGTGAATACCCTCTCCATAAGTTGTTGGATTTTGTTTACTAATATTTTATTGTTAGTTATTGTGTCTATACTTATGAAGAATATTTGTCTGAATTTTTCATTTCTTTGTAATTATCTGGCTTTGGTATCAGGACAATACTGGCCTCATGAAATAAGTTGAAAGTTTTTCCTCCTGCTTTATCTAAGAATTTGTGGGGGGTTGGTATTACTTCTTTTCTAGGTATTTCTTTGAATTCACCAGTGAAGCCATCTGCACATGGACTTTTCTTAGTGAGAACACTTAATTACCAGTTCATTTTCTTTACTTGTTATGGTCTGATCAGATTTTCTAGTTTGCTCTTGAGTCTATTGTGGTAATTTGTGTTTTTCTAGGAATCTGTCCATTTCATCTCAGTGGCATGTTTTGTTAGCATTAAGTTGTTTATAGTGTACACCCTTAAAATCCTTTTAGTTTCCGTAAGGTTGGTGGTGATGTCCCTTCTTTAATTCTAGATATGCGTCCTTTCTCTCTTTTTTTATGTTGAGTGTAGCAAAAGATTTTTCAATTTTAGTGGTCTTTTTAAAGAACTGAGTTTTGTTTTAATCAATTTTCTTGATTATTTTTCTGTTTTCCATTTTTTAAGTTTACACCAATGTTTATAATTTTCTTTTTCTGCTTGCCTTGGATTTAGGTTACCTTTCTTGTTCTAGTTGCTTAAGGTGCTAGCTTAACCTATTCATTTTATATCTTTCTCTCTCAGTGCTGTTTATATGTCAACTAATGATTGGTCAGAAGTTGTGTTTAAACAGCTAGACCTAATAAAGCTTCCTCTAGTATGCAAGACCTCACATTCAGCCAAGGAAGAATATATACCTGAGGCTCTCTTTGGTCTCTCCTAAGTGTACACACAGCCTTATACATGTATGCATCCTCCTAGATTATGACTATTTGTTTTCTGTATTTCTCTATGAAATTTCTTTATGGTTTTTGCTTGCTCTCGAATATTTCAGCCTCAGGGAGCTGCAGCGTTGGACTTCCCTGATGGTTTGCCACTGAAAGTATGGTTGTTTTTGATGCCCTTCCATTATGGGGCTGTCCGATCTGTAACACTCATGGATCTCGGGGTGGAGTGACGATACAGCTCCAGGTTAAAACTCTATGGACACCTCCTATTTCTACCAAGGCTCAGTACTTTTCTTAAAGTACTGCTTCTCAGTTTATTGTGTGCCTTTGGCTACTTCACACATTCTGAAATGGTAGATTTTGCACATTTTTTCTGGTTCTAACATTGCATTTAGGGGAGAGTCTTTGCCAAATTGCTTACTCTACCACCTCAGGGGGTCCGGCCCCAGATCGTTTTTTTGTTTTTTTTTTTTTTTTTTTCTTTTAATATTAAACCAACCTTGTATTCCTGGGATAAATGTCACCCATCACAGTATGTTATTCTTGTTATGTATTCTTGGATTTGATTTGGTAAAATTTTGTTAGGAAATTTTGCATTAGTCTTCATGAGGAATGTTATTTTGCAGGTTTCTTTTCTTACACTATCTTGGTCTGATTTTGATCAGCATAATGCCAATGTCATAGAATGAGCTGGGATGTATTCCATCCTTCTTAATTTTCTAAAAAAGGTTGTATAGAAAGCATATATAGTCATGTGCTGCATAACAATGTTTAGGTCAACAATGAATGGCATATGTGATGGTGGTCCCATAAGTTTATAATGGAGCTAAAAATTCCTACCATCTAGTGACATCATAGCTGCTAACATAACAAGTTGTAGGACAACTTGTTACCCATGTGTTTGTGGTGATGGCGGTATTAACAGAGCTGCCAGTCATATAAAAATATAGCATATACAATTATGTATGCTACGTAATTGATAATTATAATAAATGACTTGTTAATGGTTTATGTATTTATTATACTATTCATTGTTATTTTAGAGTGTGCTTCTTCTACTTATTAAAAAAAAAGTTAATTGTAAAACAGCTAGAGGCAGCTGCTTTAGGAGGTATTGCAGAAGAAGGCATTGTTATCACAGGAAATAACAGTACCCTGCGAATCAGTGTCCCTGAAGACCTTCCAGTGGGACAAGATGGGCAAATGAAAGACAGTAATATTGATGATCCTGACTCTGTGTGGACCTAGGCTAATGTATGTTTAAGTCCTAGTTTTTAACAAAAAAGGTTAAAAGTAAGGAAAAAAAAATTTTAATTTAAAAATAGAAAAAAGCTTATAGAGCAAGAAGAAATAAAAATATTTTTGCACAGATGTACAATGTGTTTGTTTTAAGCTAAATTTTTACAATAGAGTCAAAAAGTATAGAAAATTAAAACATAAAGCTACAGTAAGCTAAGGTTAATTTGTTTTTGAGGAAAGAAATTTTTAAAAATTACTAAAGTATAAGCGTAGAGTGTTTATAAAGTCTACAGTAGTGTATGGTAATGTCTGAGGCCTTCATATTCACTCACCACTCACTCACTGACTTACCTAAAACAACTTCTATCCTGCAAGCTCCATTCATTGTGTCTTTTGCAGATGTACCTTTAAAAAAAATTTTATGCTCTATGTTTTTACTATATGTTTTCTATGTTTAGATATAATTGTGTTGCACTTGCCTAAGTATTGTGCTGTAGGCAACTGTGCTGTAGGGAATACTGTACAGGTTTCTAGCCTAGGAGCAGAAGTCCATAATATATAACCTAGGTGTGTAATGGGTGATGACATCTAGGTTTGTGTAAATACACTCTATGATGTTTCCACAATGACATTGCCTAAGGACACATTTTTTAGAATGTATCCTGTTGTTAAGTGATACATGATTGCAATTTCTAACTTAAATCATAAAATTAATTAGTGAAGCCATGTGAGTACTGGTGTTCTTTTTGTAGGAAGGTTTTTTATTATACTTTTAAGTTTTTACTAAACACCGAGCTAGTAAATCAGATAATTTGTTCTTGTGTGAGCTTTGGCAGTTGTGTCTTACAAAGAATGTATTTGTTTTGTCTACCTTGTAGAATTTTTGTCATAAGGTTATTCATAATATTCTCATTGTTTGAAATCTTTACCGTCTGTAGCACTGTGTTCTTTCTCATTACTGAGATTATTTTTCTCTGTTCTCTATTTTCTTCTGACTACTCTGATTACAGCAGTATCAATTTTATTTATGTTCTAACAGAATTATCTTTTAGTTTCACATCTTTTATTTTCTATTTTTAAAAATTGGATTGAATTCTGCTTTTCCATTATTTCCTTTTGTTTGCTTATTTTGCATTTAATTATATCTAGTTTTTTCAAGTTAAGAGGTAAGGTCATTGGTTTGAAACTATTCTTCGTTTCTAATGTAGGCATAAATTTAGGTTCTTTAACCATAATTTGGAGCTATAAATTTTCTACTAAGTGCTGCTTTTAGTGTATCTTACAAATTTTGAAATATTGTTTTTATTTTTATTAAGATCAAAATATGTGTTTGTTTATTTGTTTTTGAGGTGGAGTTTTGCTGTTGTTGCCCAGGCTGGAGTGCAGTGGTGCAATCTTGGCTCACTGCAACCTCTGCCTGCCAGGTTCAAATGATTCTTCTGCCTCAGCCTCCCAAATCGCTGGGAATACAGGTGCCTGCTACCGCACCCAGCTAAATTTTGTATTTTTTTTTTTTAAGGTACAGATGAGGTTTTACCATGTTGGCCAGGATGATCTTGATCTCTTGACCTCGTGATCTGCCCACCTCAGCCTCCCAAAGAGGTGGAATTGCAGGCTTGAGCCACTGCATCTGGCCCCAAAATATGTGTTTTTTTGTTTGTTTGTTTTTTTAGGCAGAATCTCCCTCTGTTGCCCAGACTGGAGTGCAGTGGTGTGATCTTGGCTCACTACAACCTCTGCCTCCTTGGTTCAAGTGATTCTCCTGCCTCAGCCCCCCAAGTAGCTGGGATTACAGGGCCTGTCACCACGCCTGGCTAATTTTAAAAAATATTTTAGTAATGTCAGGGTTTCACTATGTTGGCCAGGCTGGTCTTGAACTTCTGATCTCAAGTGATCCACCCACCTCGGCCTCCCAAAGTGCTGGGATTATAGACTTGAGCCACCATGCCCAGCCTAGACCAAAATAAGTTCTAATTTTTCTTTGGATTTCTTTTTCAATCCATGTTGTTTAGAAATTTGGTGTTTGGTTCCCCGAAACTAAGACTTTCCCATTATCTTTCTTCCTTTGTGGAAAGTGAACATACTTTGTATGATTTGATCATTCCAGATTTATTGAGATTGGTATTGTGGCTAAGAATATGGTTTACATTTAATATGACAATGTATATGTTTGAGTTTAAGTCTGTCCTCTTGCTATTTGTATTTTATCTGCCCCTTTGCCTCTTTTTCTACTTTTATTTGATTTAAGTATTTTTGTGACTTCTTTTGGTCTCTTTTTTTGTTTATTAGCTGTAATTCTGTTCTATTATTGATTGCTTTAGACATTATAGAATATATATTAATGTATCAGATTATCTTCAAATTATAATATCAAGGATAGTATAAGAATCTTGCAGTAGTATACTTTTAATTTCTTCTCTCCTTTGGCCTTTATATTATATTCATGCACTTTATTTATGTGTATGCAGTGTTGTTTTATTTTAAATAAAGGTAAATAAGAAAATGTCATTCTTATATTTAAGCACAGTTATTATTTTTAGTGGTCTTCACCATTTAGTATAGATCTAGTTTTCCATCTGGTGTCATTTTCTGTTTGAAAGACTTAACATTTCTTATGTTGTAGATGTGGTGGTTATTGTTCTAATCTTTGTATATTTGCAAATCTTTATTTTGCTCTGTTTTTGAAAGATGTCTTTTGACTTGGTGTAGTTTCCAGCTAGAAGCTTGCTGTCATTATCCTAATATCTGTATATTTAATATAATTTTTCTCTTAAATCATGATTTTTTTTTAACCACTGATTTCTATTCTTTGATTAAGATTTTTTTTTCTATTCTTTTTGTTTGGGTTTTGTTGATCTTGGATTTATGGACTTACTATTTTTATCAAATTTGAAATTTTTGCAGCCATTGTTTCTTCAAATATTTTTTCTGACTCCTTTCCTTTTCCTTGGGGGACTCAATAAATTAGTCTACTTGAAATCTCAGTTTACTGATGCTATTTTATTTTTTCCAGTCTTTTTTCTCTCATTGTTTTATTTTGTGTAGATTATATTGCTATATCTTCAAAATCCCTAATTGTATCTCCTGTGTTGTCTTATCTGCTGTTAATCCTATCCAGTGTAATTTTCATCTCTAGAACTTTGATTGAGCTTTTCTTTTTTTTTTTCCCCCATTTATTTATTTTATTGCATTTTAGTTTTTGGGGTACTGTGAAGAACATGCAAAATTGTTTCATAGGTACACATGTGGCAGTGTGATTTGCTGCCTTCCTCCCCATCACCTACATCTGGCATTTCTCCCCATGCTATCTCTCCCCAGCTCCCCACCCCCCACCGTCCCTCCCCTATGTCCCCCCAACTGACCCCAGTGTGTAGTGCTCCCCTCCCTGTGTCCATGTGTTCTCATTGTTCAACACCCACCTATGAGTGAGAACATGCGGTGTTTGATCTTCTGCTCTTCTGTCAGTTTGCTGAGAATGATGGTTTCCAGGTTCATCCATGTCCCTACAAAGGACCCAAACTCATCGTTTTTGATGGCTGCATAATATTCCATAGTGTATATGTGCCACGTTTTCCCTATCCAGTCTATCGTCAATGGGCATTTGGGTTGGTTCCAGGTCTTTGCTATTGTAAACAGTGCTGCAATGAACATTCGTGTGCACATGTCCTTATAGTAGAACGATTTGTAATCCTTTGGATATATACCCAGTAATGGGATTGCTGGGTCAAATGGAATTTCTATTTCTATGTCCTTGAGGAATCGCCACACTGTCTTCCACTATGGTTGAACTAATTTACACTCCCACCAACAGTGCAAAAGTGTTCCTATTTCTCCACATCCTCTCCAGCATCTGTTGTCTCCAGATTTTTTAATGAGCTTTTCTTTTTAATCTTCCGTGTATCTATTAAGCATGTTCAGTCTTTCTTCTGTCTTCTTGAATACAGGAAATATAGTTATGATCTCTGTTTTAATGTCCTTGTCTATGAATTCCATTATTTTTGTCAGCTTGTGATCCGTTTTTAATAATTGATTTTGTTTCCTACAGATTTTCTCTTTCTTTTTATCCCTGATAATTTTGTTGGATTCTATACATTGTGAATTTCTATCTTTATGGTTATTGGACATTTTTATTTTCCTGCACATCATCCTGTAAATTGTTCAGGTACTTGGAAACAGTATGATCTTATTGAGGCTTGCTTTTACATTTTGTTAAGCAGCCTTCAGTTTGTAGCTAATTTTGCTCCACTGGTGAGGCAGTACCCTTCTGAATACTTTCTTGATTTCCCTGGAATTATGAAGTTTTCCACTCTAGTGGGTGGAAACAAAATTTTCCCAGCCTTAGTGAGCACCTGTGATTTTTCTGTTTTTCTCATCTTGGGTGGTACTTTTCACAGCTTTCACCAATTACTTCACATGCATGTGCTGATTAGTATTTAGTTGAGCCCTTGAGAAGAACACTGTGTAGATCTCCAGAGCCCTTACTCTTTGAAGCACTCTCTAGCTGGGCTCTGAGTTCTCCTTCCTTGTTCTGTGGCTTGAATATTCTCCAGACAATAACCTAGGAACAATTGTAGAGTTCGCCTCATTTGTTTTCTGTCTCTCAGGGGTCATTATCTTGCTTACCTGGTCTCTTGTGACTGAAAACTGTTGTCTCTTATATTTTGTTCTTTTTTTAAAAAAAAAATTTATTGATAAATGTTATTTAATATTATACATATTAATGGGGTACATGTGATATGTTGTTACATGCATAGAATGTGCAATGATCAAGTCAGGGTATTTAGGACATCCATCACCGTGAACACTGATCATTTTTATGTGTTGAGAACATTTTAAGTCCTCACCTCTAGCTGTTTTGAAATGTACAATAGATTTTTGTTAACTACAGCACCCTACACCACTATCAAACATTATAACTTATTCATTCTATCTAATTATATGTATCCATTAAACCTCCCTTTATACTCCTTTCTTTCCCTCTGCACACATACCTGCATCATTTCCAGCCTCTGGTAACTATTATTCTACTCCATTCCCAAGAGATAAACTCTTTTAGCTTTTACATGTGAGTGAGTACATGTGCTATTTGTCTTTCTGTGTCTGGCTTGTTTCACTTAACATAATGACGTCCAGTTCCATCCATGTTGCTGCAAATGATACAATTTCATTCTTTTTTAATGGGTGGATAGTATTCTGTTTTGTAAATTTACCACATTTTTATTATCCATTCATCTACTGAAGTATACCTAGGTTGATTCCGTATCTTCGCTATTGTATATAAGTGCTGTAATAAACATGGGGGTGCATATATTGTTTTGATAGACTGTTTTCCTTTTCTTTGGATAGATACCCAGTAGAAGGGTTGCTGGATCATACTGCTATTCTATTTTTAGGTTTTTTTTTTTTGAAAGTCTGCACATTGTTTCCATAATGACAGTACTAATTTACATTCTCACCAGCAATGTATGAGAGTTCTTTTTTCTCCATGTCCTTGCCAACATTTGTCATTTTTTAAAATGATAGCCATTCTAACTGAAATAGGAGGATACCTTATTGTGATTTTGATTTGCATTTCCCTAATGTTTAGTGATGTTGTTCATTTTTTTTATAGACCTTTTGGCCATTTGTTTGTCTTCTTTTGAGAAGTGTCTTTATCATTTGCCCACTTTTTAATGGGATTGTTTGTGTTTTTGCTGTTGAGTCATTTGAGTTTCTTGTATATTCTGGATATTGGTTCTTTGTCAGAATAATAGTTTGCAAATATTTTCTTTCATTCAGCAGGTTGTCTCTTCACTCTGGTGATTGTTTCCTTTACTGTGAAGAAGTTTTTATTTAACATAGTCCTACTTATCTATTTTTTTTCTTGTTGTCTCTGCTTTTGAAGTCTTAGTCATAAAATCTTTGCCTAGACCAATGTCCTGGAGTGTTTCCTCTGTATTTTCTTCTAATAGTTTTATCATTTCAAGCTATACATTTAAATCTTTAATATTTTGAGTTGATTTTTGCAAATGGTGAGAAATAGGGGTCTTCCACATATGGATTTCTAGTTTTCCCAGCACCATTTATTGAAAGTGTTCTTTTCCCAAGATATATTTGTGACACTTTTGTCAACAATCAGTTGACCATAAATATATAAGTTTATTTCTGGTTTCTCATTTCATTCCATTGGGCCATGTGGCTATTTTTGTATCAATGTCATGCTGTTTGGTTACTATAGCCTTGTAATATATTTTGAAGTTGGGTAGTGTGATGCCTCCAGCTTTGTTCTTTTTGCTCAGGATTGCATTGGCTTTTTGGGCCCTTTATTGGTTCCATACAAATTTAGGATTGTTTTTCTATATCTGTGAAAATTTCATTGGTATATTGGTAGGAATTACATTGACTCTGTATATTGCTTTGGGTAGTATGGTTATTTTAACAATACTCATTATTCCAATCCAGGAGCAATGGATTCCGTTTGTATCTTCTTCATTTTCTTTTATCAAAGAGCTGTAGTTTTCTTTGTAGAGACCTTTTATTTCCTTAGTTAAATTTATTCCTAGGTATTTTATTTTAATCTTTTGTAGCTCTATAATGAGATTGCTTTCTTGATTTGTTTTTCAGATAGTTCATTATTGATGCATACAAATTCTACTGATTTTTGTTTGTTGATGTTTTGTCCTGCAGCTTTACTGAATTTATCAAATCTAAGGGTCTTTTTTGGTGGAGTTTTTAGATTTTTCTAAATATAAGATCATGTCATCTGTAAAGCAGGACAATTTCACTTCCCCTTTTCCAGTTTAGATGCCTTTTGTTTCTTTCTCTTACCTCATTGCTCTGGCTAGGACTTGCAATACTATGTTGAATAGGAGTGGTGAAAGAGCATCCTTGTTTTGTTCGAGTTCTTGAAGGAAAGGCTTTCAGGTTTTTCCCACTCAGTATGATAACTGTAGGTTTGTCATAGATGGCCTTTATTATATTCAGATATGTTTCTTCTGTGCCTGGTTTGTTGAATGTTTTTATCATGAATGGGTGTAAAATTTTATCCCATGATTTTTCTAGATTAATTGGTAGGATAATATGGTTTTTGTCCTTCATTCTGTTAATGTTTTGTATCGCATTGATTGATTTGCATACGTTGAACTATCCCTATATCCCTAGGATAAATTCATTATTATCATGTATTATCATGTATTATCTTTTTAATGTACTTTTGGATTTGGTTTGCTATATTTTGTTGAGGATTTTTATGTCTGCTCATCAGGAATATTGGCCTATAATTTTCTTTTTGTTGTTGTGTAATTGTCTGGTTTTGATATCAGAGTAATGCTGGCTCCATACAATGAGTTAAGAATGAGTTTCCCCCTCTTCAATATTTTGTCTAGATGGTCTGTCTTATGCTTAGAGTGTGGTGTAGAAGTCTCCAACTATTATTATATTGGTGTCTCTATTTAGATCTAATAATATTTGCTTTACGAATCTGGATGCTCTAGTGTTGGGTACATATATATATTTAGAAATGTTATATCCTCCTGCTGAACTGATCCTTTTGTCATTATATAATGACCTTTGTTTCTTTTAACTGTTTTTGACTTAGAGCCTTCTCACTTTTGGTTTCCTTTTGTGTGGAAAATCTTTTTCCTTCTCTTTACTTTCAGTCTATATATGTCTTCACAGATGAATTGAGTTTCTTGGGAGTAGCATATAGTTTGATTATGGTTTCTTATTCATTCCGTGAATCTATGTCTTTTAATGGGAAATTTTAATCAGTTTACATTCAAAGTTATTCTTGTTATATGAGGACTTATTTCTGTCATTTTTGTCAATAGTCTCCCAGTTGTATTGTATTTCTTTTGTTCTCTGATTTATCTCATTATTTATCTTAATGGTTTGATTTTTGTGGTGTGGTAACATTTGAGTCCCTTTTCTTCCTTCTCTATATCTTTGATCTACCTGTTAGTTTTATACGTTCATGAATTTTCATGATGGTAGATTATTATCCCTTCACTTTGAAGTGTAAGATTCACCAAGCAATTCTTGTAGGGTAGGTCTAGTGGTAATGAATTGCCTGTTTTTTTGTTTTGTTTTGTTTTGATTTTTACTTGGGAAAGTTTTTATTTCTCTTTTGTTTTTGAGGGATAACTTTGCTGGGTATTTTTGGCTACCAGAATGTATCATCCCTTTCTCTCCTGGCCTGTAAAAATTCACTGTTAGTCTAATAGGGGTTCATTTATATATGACTACCTTTCTCTTGTTTTTAGAATTCTTTGTCTTTGTCTTTTTATTATTGTTATTATTCTTTTGAGACAGAGTCTTGCTTGCTCACTGCAACCTCTGCCTCCCAGGTTCAAGTGATTCTCGTTCCTCAGCCTCCCGAATAGCTGGGACAACAGGCGCGCACCACCACATCCAGCTAATTTTTGTATTTTTAGTAGAGACAGGGTTTTGCCACGTTGGTCGTACTGGTCTTGAACTCCTGACCTCAGTGATCTGCCCACCTTGCCCTCTCAGAGTGCTGAGATTACAGGCGTGAGCTACTGTGCCCAACCTGTTTTTGACTTTTGACAGCTTGACTATAATGTGCTGGGGGATAAGACCTTTTTCGGTTATATCTCTTTTGGGATCTTTTAGCTATCTGGATCTCTAAATTTCTTGCTAGTCTTGGGAAGTTTTCATGTATTATTTTATCAAATAGTTTTTTTTTATGCCATTAAACTTTTCTTCACCTTCTGAGATACTCAACATTTGAATATTTTGTCACTTTATGGTGTCTCATGTCAACGTTGTCTTTCGACATTTCTTCTTCCTCTTTCTATTCTTCCTCCTCTTCTTCCTCTTCTTCTTTCTTCTGCTTCTGCTTCTTTTCTTCTTTTTATTCGTCTAACTGGGTTATTTTGAAAGACCTGTCTTTAACTTCTGAAACTCTTCCATTTGATCTAATCTATTGATGATTCTGATTATATTTTTCATTTCATTCATTGACTTCTTTAGTTCCAGGACTTATTTTTTGTGACATCTCTCTCTTTGTGAATTTCTCATTTATATTTTAAATTGTTTTTCTGATTTCTTTGTATTTAATCTGTGTTCTTTGTTACTTCACTTAGCTTCTCTTATATCATGATTTTGAATTTTTTTCAGGTATTTCATAAATTTTTTTTTTGTTAAAATCTGTTGTTGGAGAATTATTGTCTTCCTTTGAAGGTGCCATATTTCCTTGCTTTTTCATGTTTATGTTCTTTTAACTGATATATGTGCACCAGATGTAATAGTTTCTTCTTGTGATTTTTTGGATTGACTTTCATAGGGGAAGACATTTTCCTGTTGGTGTATTCATAAAGTTGGCGGGCAAGGGCACTTGGATTTTGATTCTGGATACATGCAGTAGTGTAGCCTCTGTATAATTTCTTCAACTCTACACACTGTCAGTGGTGTCTGATTTCCTCATTGACTTAGGCCACAGAATTATTAGAGGAAGCTGTGGTGAGATTTTTCTGGGAATGGGATGCCAGGTTGGCCAGTCTTTGGGCCCCACTTGTGGCAATTGCATGCTAAGTGTGCCTGTTCTTGAGTCTCTAGTTAGCATGCTTAGGCTCTGGTGTTGACAGATCCAGGTCAGCCAATTCTTGGTCTTCCTGGCAACTTGCTCATGTTTTAGTTGTGTTAGTGGCAGACCAGGTGAGTGAGTAAGTCCTTGGGCTGCTATAAGGTGTATGTGGTGTGGGTGATGATAATCATGGTGGTGCGACAAACAGCCCTCAGATTTCCAGGTAGCACTTGGCGATAGTGGTGGCTTTGACAGGTTGGGTTGGACAGTCCCTAGGACCCTGGGTGGCGTGTGTGAGTGGGTGCTGGCACTGGTGGTAACAGCAAGCTAGGTAAGCTCATCCTCAAGCCGGCATCTCTGTATTCCTTCCCAGGGCAATCTGCAGGTCTCTGGATGGTAGATTGGGCACTGGTGCTGGGTTTTCTGGGCCTGTTGTTAGACTCAGGTGATATGCATACATGTCTGGAGCAAGATGTTCCCCAGGCCCTCAGGTGATGTGCTTGGGCACTAGGAGGTTAGTGCTAGGTAGGGCAGGTCTCTTCTTAAGTCCTTAGAGTGGTTTACATGGGTACAGGCTATGGTGGATGGGGCAGGAGAAGCCCCAGGACTCTAGAAGGAATACTAGGGCCCTGTGGTGGCAGGGGATGTGGGGCTGTTATTAAGCGCCCGATGTTGTATGAGTGTGCACCTGGGGTGACTGATGGAGTGAGCCAATTCCTGGGGCCTCGAGCATCATGCTTGGGTTTGGCAGATGCAGGGGTGTGTGGAAGGGATGGTGCCAGGCTAGGTGGGCCTGTTCTCAAGCCCCCGATGGTACATGGGTGTAGGCTGTAGTGAACAGGGCAGGGTGATCCCCAGGGCTTGAGCAGCGTGCCTGGGTGGCAGTGACAGCAGAGGCATTGGGTGGGGAAAGCCTGTCCTCAGGAGCATGCAAGTGTGAGGTGGCTCAGCTGCAAGGGGGAGGCAGTATCTATCTGTGGTAGATGCCTGAGGCAGGCAGATTTCAGGCTCTTTGACCCTTGGCAGTGGCAGTTGGTGGGGAGAACCTGTCTTCAGGGCATGCACAAGTGTGTGGCTGCCCTGTCACTGGGGAGGAGCTATAAGTGATAGCAGTTCCAGGCTGGCAGTTTTCTGGCTCTTGGGAGCACATGCTTTGGCACCCTTTGTACCAGGGGTAGTCTTCCTGGTGTGCTACAACACCTTTTCCCTAGTGTGCAGGGTACTGTGGGCTAGAGTACTGGGGACTCTGCTGATCCACAGGGTTTAACTGGTGTCTTACTGTTGCACTCATCCAGGTGGACATGGGAAAATGTCAGTGGGTGCTCTGAATGCTTCAGACTTTGGCTACCAGAGTTGGGGGGAAAAAAAACTCTTGTGTATGCCCTGAAAAATATAAAAGATATAAAGTCTTGGGAACTCTATGGTCCCATCTATCACTTGAGAAACTTGAAAATTTATCCTGGCCAGTGTAGGGCAAGCTTATATACCCCTTCTAACGGCCACAGGTTGTGCTCTCTTGAAAGTGCCACCTCTGGGCTGGAGGCCAGCCAACTCAGGCCATTACAACAACTCAGAACAAGCCTGCTCCAAAGGAGGAGAAAACAACGGCTAATTCCACCATTGCAATATCCTGGCTCTCCAGAGGTCCTGAGTGACAAATTCCACGTTGACAACTTCACTGTTGCATAAGCAGCATTCGAGAAAACCAGTGCACTAAACAAAACTACAACCAAGGACTCCCACAGAGTCCATGTCACTCCCCTGCCATCTCCACTGGAACAGGTGCTGTTATCCATGCCTGGGAGACATGAAAAAGTATCACATCATCACATCACATCACAGGACCCTTTGCAGACATTCTCTAGCACCAACCTGGAGCCTGATAGCCTCTCTGGATGGCTAGACCCAGAAGGACAATAACAATCACTGCAGTCCAGCTCACAGGAAGCCCCATCTGTAGGAGGACAGGGAGAGCATCACATCAAGGTATCACCCCGTGGGACAAAAGAATCTTAGCAGCAGCCCATGAGTACCAGATCTTTCCACTGAAACAGTCCACCCAAATGAGAAGGAACCAGAAAAGTAATTTTAGTACTATGATAAAACAAGTTTCTGTAACATCCCCAGAAGACCACACTAGCTCTCCAGCAATGGACCCAAACCAAGAAGAAATCTCTGAATTGCCAGATAAAGAATTCAGAAGGTTGATTATTATGCTACTTTAGGGGAGGTACTGGAGAAAGGAGAACACCAACTTAAGGAAATTAAAAAAAAAAAGAAACAACAACAACAACAACAACAAAAAAAGCAGGATATGGATGAAAAGGTCTCCAGAAAAATAGATGGCATAATGAAAAGACAATCACAACTTCAGTAAGTGAAAGACATACTTAGAGAAATACAAAATGCACTAGAAAGTTTCAACAATAGACTCAAACAAGTAGAAGAAAGAACTTGAGTTTGAAGATAAGGCTTTTGAATTAACCCAATCCAGCAAAGACAAAGAAAAACTAATTAATAAATAATAAATGAACAAAGAATTTGGGATTATGTTAAATAACCAAATGTAAGAATAATCAGTGTTCCTGAAGAAGAAGAGAAATCTAAAAGTGTGGAAAATTATTTGAGGGAATAGTTGAAAATAACTTCCCTAGTCTTCTAGAGATCTAGATATTCAAATATAAGAAGCTTAAAGAACACCCAGGAAATTCATTGCAAAAAGATAGTCACTTAGGCACATAGTCATCAAGTTAACTAAAGTCAAGACCAAAGAAAGAATTCTAAGAACTGTGAGACAAAAGCATCAGGTAACTTACAAAGGAGAACCTACAATATTAATGACAGATTTCTCAGCAGAAACCCTACAAGCAGAAGGGATTGGGATCCTATCTTTAGCCTCCTTAAACAAAATAATTATCCACAAAGAATTTTGTATCCAGTGAAACTAAGCTTCATAATGAGACATAAAGTATTTTTCAGACAAACATATGCTGAGAGAATTCACCACTACCAAGTCAGCATTACAAGAAATGATATAAGGAGTTTGAAATTTTGAAATTAAAACCTCAAAATACACCAAAAAAGAACTTCCTTAAAGTGTAAATCTCACAGGGTTTGTACAACACTAACACAAAGAAAAAAAAATACCAAGATATCCAGGCAACAACTAACATGGTAAATAGAAAAGTATTTCACATGTCAGTACTAACATTGAGTGTAAGTGGCCTAAATGCTCCACTTAAAAGATACGGAATGTCAGAATGAATAAAAATCCACCAACGAAGTATCTGTTGTCTTCAAGAGACTAACATAACACATAAGAACTCACATAAGGTGAAGAGATGGAAAAAGATTTTTCATGCAAATGGAAACCAAAAGCAAGCAGGAGTAGCTATTCTTATACAAAACAGACTTTAAAGCAAAAACAGTTAAAAAAAGACAAAGAGGGACATTATATAATGATAAAAGGATAAGTCCAACAGGAAAATATCACAATCCTAAATATACATGCACCTAACACAGGAGCTCCTAAATTTAAAAAACAATTACTACTACACCTAAGAAATGAGCTAGATGGCAACACAATAATAGTAAAGGATTTCAGTACTCCACTGACAACATTAGAGAGGTCATGAAGACAGAAAATCAACAAAGAAACAATGGGCTTAAACTGTACCCTACAACAAAAGGACCTAACAGATATTTACAGAATATTGTACCCAACAACTGCAGAATATACATTCTTTTCATCAGTACATGGAACATTCACCAAGACACACCTTTAGATAGGCTACAAAACAAATCTTAATAAATTTAAGAAAATAGAAATTATATTACATACTTTCTCAGATCACAGTGGGATAAAATTGGAAGTCAACTCCAAAAGGAACCCTTAAAACTGCACAAATACATGGAAATTAAATAATCTGCTTCTAAAGGATCTTTGGGTCAACAATGAAATCAAGATGGAAATCTAAGCATTCTTTGAACTGAACAATAATAATGACATAACCTGTGAAAACCTCTGGCGTATAGAAAAGTGGTGCTAAGAGGAAAGTTAATAGCATTAAATGCCTAAATCAAAAATTCTGGAAGTGCACAAATAGACAATCTAACGTCACACTTCAAGAAACAAGAGAAAAAAGAACAAAACAAACCCAAACCCAGCAGAAGAAAAGAAATACAAAGATCAGAGCAGTACTAAATGAAATGGAAAGAAATAGAAAAAAACAGTACAAAAGATAAATGAAACAAAAAGCTGGTTCTTTGAAAAGATAAAATTGATAGACTATTAGCAATATTAACAAAAGAATAGAAAAGACCCAAATAAGCTGAATTGGAAACAAAATAGGAGATATTACAACTGATACCACAGAAATACAAAATATTATTCAAGGCAACTGTGATCACCTTTACACATACAAATTAGCTAACCTACAGGGAGATTGATAAATGATAAATTCCTAGATATATACAACCCTCCTAGATTAAACCAGGAAGAAATAGAAACTCTGAGCAGACCAAAGAAGACAAGTAGTGAAACTGAAACAGCAATTTTAAGTATTGCTAACAAAAGAAAAAGTTTGGGACCAGATGGATTCACAGCTGAATTTTATCAACCATTCAAAGAAGAACTGGTACCAATTTTACTGAAACCATTCCAACGGATAAAGAGGGAATCCTCCCTAAATCATTCTGTGAAGCCAGTATCTCCCTAATACCGGAACCAGGAAAAGACATAACAAAAAAAGAAAACTAGAGACCAATATTTCTGATGAACATAGATGCAGAAATCCTCAACAGATTGCTAGATAACTGAATCCAACAGCATATCCAAAAGATACCATCAAGTGGTTTTCATACTAGGGGTGCAGGGATGGTTTAACATACATAAATCAATAAATATATACAACATAAACAGAATTAAAAACAAAAAATGATCATTTCAATAGATGCAGAAAAAGCACTTGACAAAATCTAGAATCCCTTTATGATTAAAACCCTCAGCGGAATCAGCATAAAAGGGTTATACCTTAAGATAATAAAAGCCATCCATGACAGACCCACAGCCAACATTATACTGAATGAGGGAAAGTTGAAATCATTCCCTGTGAGAACTGAATCAAGACAAGGATGCCCACTTTCACAACTTCTATTTAACATGGTACTGGAAGTCCTAGCTAGAGCATTCAGACAAGAGAAAGAAATAAAGGGCATCCAAATTGATAAAGAGGAAGTCAAACTGTTGCTGTTCACCAACTACATGATCATATACCTAGGAAACCTTAAGGACCCATCCAAAAATCTAGATCTGATAAATGAATTCAGCAAAGTTTGAGGGTACAAAATCAATGTACACAACTCAGTAGCACTGCTATACATCAACAGTGACTAAGCTGAGAATCAAATCAAGAACTTAACCCCTTTTACAACAGCTGCGAAAAATAAAATAGGAATATACCTAACTAAGGAGGTGAACAATCTCTATAAGGAAAACTACAAAACACCTCTTAAAGAACTCATAAATGACACAAATAAAAACACATCCCATGATCATGGATGGGTAGAATCAATATTGTGAAAATGATCATACTGCCAAAAGCAACTATAAATTCAGTGCATTTCCCATAAAAACACCACCAACCATTCTTAGAAGAACTAGATAAAAAAATCCTAAAATTCATATGAAACCCCAAAAAAACCATATTGCACTAAAGCAAGACTAAGCAAAAAACAAAAAAAAAACCAAATCTGGAGATATCACATTATCCAACTTCAAACAAGACTACAAAGCTATAGTTACCAAAATAACATGGTACTGGTATAAAAATAGGCATGTAGACAGAACAGAATAGAGAACCCAGAAATACAGCCAAATACTTAAAGTCAACTGATCTTCAACAAAGCAAACGAAAACAAAGTGGGGAAAGAACACTCTATTCAACAAATGGTGCTGGGATAATTGGCAAGCCACATGTAGAAGATGAAACTGGATCCTCATCTCTCACCTTATACGAAAATCAACTCAAGATGGATCAAAGACTTTAAGACCTGAAGCCATAGAAATTCTGGAAGACAACATTGGAAAAACTCTTCTATACATTGGCTTAGGCAAAGAGTTGATGACCAAGAACCAAAAGAAAATGCAACAAAACCAAAAATAAACAAATGGGACCTAATTAAACTAAAAATATGCACAGAAAAAGAAATAGACAACCCAGAAGGTGGGAGAAAAATCTTCCTACACTATGCACCTGCAAGTAGTAATATCCAGAATCTATAAGGAGCTCAAATCAGCAAGAAAAAAAGTAATCCCATCAAAAAATGGGCTAAGGACATGAATAGACAATTTGCAAAAGAAGATATACAAATGGCTGAAATACATATGAAAAAATGCTCAATCTCACTAAAGATCAGGGAAATGCAAATAGAAACCTCAATGCAATGACCACCTTACTCCTACAAAAATGGCCATAATTAAAAAGTGATAAAATAATAGATGTTGGCATGGATGTCGTGAAAAGGGGATACTTTTACACTACTGGTGGGTTTGTAAACTAGTACAACCACTATGGAAAACAGCATGGAGACTCCTTAAAGAACTAAAACTGGAACTACCATTTGATCCAGCAATTCCACTACTAGGTATCTACCCAGAGATAAATAAGATATATGAAAAAGACACTTGCATGTGCATGTTTATAGAAGCACAATTCACAACTGCAAAAATATGGAACCAGCCTAAATGCCCACCATCCAACAAGTGGATTAAGAAAATGTGTACGCGCGCGCATGCGCGCGCGCACACACACACACACATACACACATCGTGGAATACTACTCAGCCATAAAAAGGAATGAAACTATGGCATTCACAGCAACCCGGATAGAGTTGGAGACCATTATTCTAAGTGAAGTAACTTAGGAATGGAAAACCAAACGCTGTATGTTCTCACTTAAAAGTGGGAGCTAAGCTATGAGGACACAAAGGCATAAGATTGATATAATGGACCGGGCATGGTGGCTCATACCTATAATTCCGGCACTTTGAAAGGCTGAGGTGGGGGGATCACCTGAGGTTAGGGGTGAGTAGTTCGAGACCAGCTTGGCCAACGTGGTGAAACCCTGTCTCTACTAAAAATGCAAAAGTGAACTGGATATGGTGACACACACCTGTAATCCCAGCTACTCAGGAGGCTGAGGCAGGAAAATTGCTTGAACCCAGTAGGTGGAGGTTGCAGTGGGCCAAGATCATGCTACTGTACTCCAGCCCAGGATGAAAAGAGCAAAATTCCATCTCAAAAAAAAAAAAAAAAAAAAGATTGAGATAATGGATTCTGGGGACTCCGTGGGAGGGGTGGGGGATGGGAGGGGGGAAAAAAGACTACACATTGGGTACAGTGTACACTGCTCAGTGATGGGTGCACCAAAATCTCAGAAATCACCACTGAATAAATTATTCATGTAAGCAAACACCACCTGTTCTCCAAAAACTATTGAAAGAATAATAAATAAAATAACGATTTACATTTATAATATGCTTAATATCTTATAAAAAGCATTTACCTCTTTTTTATGTAGAGTAATAGATATTTTTCTCATGTTGATGGTGTATGTTAGTGCATACTATAGATGATACCTTTTGGTATAGCAAAATAGCATCATTCTGTCTAAAACGCTAATAAGGCCCTCATTGAGAAACAACATAGGATCATGAGCTGTGAACATTCATGGGTAAAACATTAATCTCTTTAACAACAAGCTGAGTTCTTTTATCTCTATCACCAATACATGGCCTAGTACCTGGAACAGAGTAGGTGATCATCAAATATTTGCTAAATGACTTAAAAATAGACTGGAAATCAGGGTTTTAGCAATCTGTGTTTGTTTGTTTGTTTCTGATTTTTTTGATATCTCCAACTTCTGGAACAACCCACTTCCAAATAAATCTGTAGATAGTCACCGACTATAAAATAGGAAACATCTTGATTTATTATTATTTTCCATTATAGTTTTGATTCTTGTACGCAAATTGGACTTAACCTAGAATTATTATTTTTGCATTAGAATAGAACTTACAAGCTATCTAGTTCATCAAATTGGTTTTTATATAATTCACCTTAGCTCTTGGTTTTATTACTTATATACACTTTTGTGTTTACATTGCTCTTCCTTGGGAACTTTATAATTGTTTTTTATCCATATTAGATTGAAAAATATGTTATAATGGTCTCATAACTATTTGATTTTATGTGTTAACACTGGTGATAAGTTTTCTCTACACAGTCTTCAAAATATCTTTCTCTGGTTAAATGGAACAGCAGCGACATACAGTGGTTGTCTAGTTTATATTTTAGATTTTATTACAGAAGATATACTATAGGTTGGTCATGTTTTAATTAAACCACACGCTAACATTTTATGTTGTAATAAACTGACCATAGAGTATTTTTATACCCAATAAGTCCTTAGAAGAGCACATTAGACAAATTTTCACCCAAAGCAATATTATTTATTTAAATATAAAAATAAAAATAGAATCTAGGTAAATGTTAGTAGCAACTAAATGTGTCCTCTAAGAATTTAAAGGAAGTGTTTCTAAATACAAATTATTCATGCTTTTTTTTGATAAATATGTTTTTGTTTGTCCCAAAGTCCAGGAAATAGGAATTTACTTAATAAACGACCTGCTATAATTATGGATGAAGATTGTAGAAGCATGGATGAAAGAAGACAGTCAGACTACATTACTGAAAAACACTCAATACAGCATATTTGGGGGGAAAATGGAAAAGAAGTTTCACATTTTCTTGAAGATGTGAACCAGTCTATTCCTTACCTTCTATCAGAGCATTGTGACTCTCTTGTTAGTCAAAATATGATCAATTTATTAAACATAGATCAGCAAAGGATAAAAAAAACATTTAACAAATGTGATTCTGATAGTTTGGGAGATATTTGTGTAGTCACTAGTTCTGATAAAAACCATTTAAGTGACAGATACATTAGAAACATTTTTACAGTTCCAGAGTTGACTTTTAGTAATTCAACTCTGAATAAAACAAGTTATCCAGAACAATGTCAGCCAAACAAAAAGTATCAGAAAGAGTACAACAATAATGAAAGAAATGATCTTAGTACATCTATTGAGAAAGATTACTACCCAACCAGCTCTGAAAGAAAAGGTTGGTATTGTACCTGGAAAATCCAATAACCTATTCTTTTTTTACTTTCATCTTTACTATACATATTTGTACATTTATACATACACACGTCTCATATTTGTATGTGTGTTTATGTGTTTGGAGGAAAACAAAACCAAAAATAGAATGGCATTCTATTATATAACATTGCAGACCAGTGATTTTCCTCTGTGTGTGTCATGGTAATATGCTTCAAATTAAAAAATGAAAATAGACTATGCTAAGTTTTTAACTTCGTGCATACTTTTATTTTTTAAGGAAAACTTGAAAATGATTACAAAGAGAAGACGTCACAGAAAAGCATTCAGAAATATCCAGTGAACTCTATGTAAGTTTTTAGGTAAATCTGGGGAATACAAATCAAGATCTAGTATGATGCATGATGAAGGTTGAATTGATGCAAAGTGAGGTAGGCGTATTGCCATATGAGGGTGGGCAGGCAACCTGGTCTCCAAGGAGCCATACCAGAAGTCACAATCTTGATAATATCACCCCAGTTGAGAGTGTGGTGCTCATATTTGCCAGCTCCCAAATACCTTCTTATCTAATAGTATTGATTAGATTTGAGGAAATTGACTCAATGTGTCCAAGAAACTCATATCCACCAGAATGTCAATTGATTAAGAAATAGGTAACATGCATAGGAAGCCTTATTGACATGAAAAAGCATGTTTTCTTACTTTCATACAGCTCTCAATGGGAAGGTTGCTTGCTGGCTTGGTATAGAAGTGCTACAGGGAGTGATAGAATTCAGATGTTAGTGGCATAAGCATATCAGCAAATTATAGGACAGTGTACATTCTAGGAATAGAGCACTCTCCTCATTGCCAACATTTTCCTCTCACAGACTCCATGTTTTCTCTCTGTTCAAGATTACAATCTCGTCTACCCATACATTGAAAACAATTATGTTCCACCAGATTTTTCTTTCTCCTCTTGCAGCTGGTATACAAAATGTTCTGAATTTAAGGTGATTTTTACACTCATCCATTATGTGTTGATATTAAATTTATTCCTTAGAGTTTGAGAACTGTCTTCCAGGCTTTTCTGAATAATGGCCTGCAATTATAAGTAACTAAAAAAAAGTTTTTTTTAGCTAGTAGTTTCTGAATAGTCCTAACTTTCTTGGTAATAATTGCAGTTTAGCCAATCTTTCTGATTGGAAATCATGAACTAGAATAAATTTATATTCTGGAAGTGATTTCTTGTGGAATTATTAAAAATATTGATTGATTACAAAGATGCAGTTTTAACAGAATTGGCATATAAAATTAAAACACAGACTTATGAAACATTTTATTAAAGCAATTTAGAACATGGTTCTCAAGCCTGACTGAAGGTCAAGATTGCTTCAGGGAGTGATTTTAAACTGTAGAATACAAGATTGACCTCTACATAATAAGTGGGTTCCTTGGCATGAAGCTTATGAATCTTTACTTTTAAAAAAGCTTCCCATACAATTCTGATCTGAAGCCAAGTTTGGGAACTATAATTTAGAACAGTAATTCCCAGAGGGAATGCAACAAACTTTAATACTGTGTATTTATAATCCTTAGGGGAAATATACCTTCGGAAGAAATGCACTCTAAGCAGTCATGGGACTTTGGACTTAATGAGGTAAAAGCACAGTTCTCACATTTTCTTCTCAATTAAGTCAGTTTATGTTACCATATCATATTTCTGTATTTACAGGTCCACTTTGATTTAAGGTTAACATTTATTCATAAATTTTTTAGATGGACTATTTTTCTTATGCTTTTTTTTTATTCTGAGGAAATTATAACTTAGATCTAGAAACAAGAACACATATTCAGAGACTGTTATATGCTTTGAGACAAACCAATCTTGAGGACATTTTAAATACTTTTTTAAAAAAAGTATTACAAAACTACTTCTGTATTACTTCATTCTTGCATTACTATAAAGAAATACCTGAGACTGGGTAATTTATAAAGAAAAGAGATTTAGTTGGCTCATGGTTCCGCAGGTTGTACAGGAAGCATGATGCTGACATCTGATTGATTTCTGGGAGGCCTCAGCGAACTTGTAATTATAGCAGAGGGCAAAGGGGGAACAAGGAGTCTCACATGGCAGGAGCAGGAGCAAGAGAGAGTGGGTAGGGAGATGCCACAGACTTCTAAATGCCCAGATTATGGGAGAATGAACTCACTATTGTGAGGACAGCACCAAGTAGGATGATGCTAAAACATTGAGGAGAAATCACTGCCCCCCCATGATCCAATCATCCCCCACCAAGCCCCACCTCCAACACTCAGGATTACAATTTTATATGAGATTTGGCAGGGATATAGATCCAAACCGTATCATTCCACCCCAGCCCTTCAAATCTCATGTTCTTCTCACATTGCAAAATATAATCATGCATTTCCAACAGTCCTTCCAAGGCTTAACTCATTCCAGCGTTAACTCAAAATCAAAGTCTCCTCTGAGACAAGGCAAGTCCCTTCCATCTATGAGTCTGTAAAAAAAAAAAAAAAAAAAAAAAAAAGGAGTTACTTCTAAGATTCAATGGGGGTGCAATCATTGGATAAATATTTCCATTCCAAAAGAGAGAAATAGGCCAAAAGAAAGGGGCTACTGGCCCTGTGCTAGTCTGAAACCCAACAGGGCAGTCATAAATCTGGAGAAACTACTTCCTAGGATTTAGTCACCTCCCATTGGGTCCCATCTCCAACACTGGGATATAATTTGACATGAGATTTGCTGGGGGGCATCCCAAGATCCAAATTATATCATCTTTCAATAAGAAAATGCTGTAGATTTCAATGTGCTATGTAGTTTTGTATTTGTCAGCGCATTGAAACATCTATAAACACTGGTTATGTAATGTTATAATACCTTGCCATAATGAGGGTGTAATTTTTGCAATAGTGCTAGGAAATTTATGTAGTTTATTTCTAATCGACAGGATTCTGAGTCACTTAAGTCTTCACAGCAAAAGAGACTGAAATTTAGAGAGATTAGATAACTTGTTTGAGGTCACACTCTCAAGATAGGAAAGCCAGGATTCAAACTACTGTCTTAGCTGACTCGATATTTTCAACTATACTGTTTTCCCTTTTTCCTTCAATAAATATTGAGTACATATTATGAATTCATTTAAAGCCACTTATTGAATATCTCTTGTATGCTAGACACTGGGGATAAAATGGCCCTTTGTTCTCAAGATTATAATTTAATGCACTAGACTCTGCAAGGTACAGAGATGAAAGACTTGGAACCTGCCTTTAAGAAGTCTTTATCTAGTGGCTAGTCAGAAAGAGAAAAAAATATAATGCATTTAGATAAATTGCTTGAATTGAAGTTTGTATTGGGTTATTAAAAAAAGACTTCTAAGTTTCATCTGTAAACATAAGGAAGATGTGATGGAGGTAACTTTTGAGCACAGTATCAATAAGTGGTTTATAAAATGATGAAACTGGGAATAAGTAGCAACAAACAAAAAAAAGATGTCAGAGTATAACCTGTTTTAGAAATTTCAAGTACCTTGTTTCATTCTAGTTATTGTTATAGCTACTATTTATAATACTAATTATAAGGAGTGCAGGAGTGGCCAAGGTAATTCTAGACAATAGAAAGAGGTACATAAATGGCCTCGTGTGATATAATTCTTGATTATTAAACAGAGATCCATTAAATAAACTTGAGCAGAGGAATAATGATGACATCAGAGTAATAAAAAAAAGTTGACTCTAGTAACAATGAGGAGGGATTTGATAAGTGGAACAACTCAGGGGAAGAAATAAGGAGAGCTTGAAGTTTTGCAATAGTAGTAAGGATGAAAGTGAGAGAAGAGATTGAGATCTAGAATTGGTAGTACTCAGTGACTGGTGATTAGTTAAGAGAGAAGGAAGAAATTGTGGAAGACCTGGATTTATTTATTATTTGGGTAAATGGGTAGTTGATGCAATTATGCCACTGAACAAGATTGGAACCATAGGAAGAGGTGGCAGGAAAGGTTAACTCTCCAACAAAATTCATTTTATTTTTTTGTAGAATGTGCCCTTTTTAATAAAATAGAACTGCACTGTGAAATGGCTTCCCAGCCAAGGAACATGTTTCCTAACATCCATCCATGTATGGCCATATGGTTAGATCTCATTAATGAAATGTTAGGAGAAGTGATGTGCATCATTTTAGGTCAAGACTTATAAGAAAAGGGAATTATTTTTCCATGCTGTCTTTCTTTTGATGGCTAGATGGCAGTGAGGCCCCAAGGGATAATGGAGCCATAAGATGGAAAGGACTGGGTCTCTCAATCACTACATGGAGGAAGATTGCCTGCTTACCAGCAACCCTCACTTTAGATTATTACACAAGAGAGAAATGATTGTGTTTGGCATTATACATTTTGTGATATACTTTTTAAAAATAATACCAAGCATTACTCTGATTCAGAGGAGAAGCAGATTTCTGAGAGAGATAAGTTTGACCCACTGAGCTCACATGAGGATCTTCTGAAAAAAACCCGTGATCTACGTGGAGATGCATAGTGGACAATTATATATACAGGGTTTGAGATCAGAAGAGATTTTTAGCCTTTAATTAATAGATAATTGACTACATCCATGTGTATGATTCTCGAGAGAAAGTGTGTAGAAGAAGAACAAAATTTTTCAGATGCCTGAGAAAGCACAACATTTCAGATTGGAGGGTGTGCAGTATAAGAGGAACCAGAAACAGGCTGAGATTGAGCTACTAGAGATGTTTGAGGAGTACTAGAAGAATAGTGTCATAGGAAAGAAAAAGGAGATACTTTCAAGGAGGAGAATGTGGTTAGTAGTGATGGATGCTGAACTGTTACTCCTTTAAATAATTCATATTTTCCCAAATATGAATAATATAGATGTATCCTCTAAAAAGATGAATTATCAACAGAGTATAATACTTCAAAAACAAATTCTGTTTCACAACACCTATGTCAAAAAGCTAGCAGCTTGAATGTAGCTAGAACTAGTCAAAAAAGAGAAAAGCCCATTGGTGTAGCCCAAAAGGAATCAGGTGCTACGAGGAGTTCTTTGGGTAGAGCAGGTGTTGGGACTTTTAAATTGTGATGCCTGTCCATGGCCAAAGGTGCAGTAGAACCCTGACTAAAATTAGATTCTACCAGAGGGGCCAAGGCAGGAGTTACCAATAAGACAGAATGAAGGGGTAGGAGCAGAAAGAAGGCTGGGTTGCACTTGCCCACTGGTTAGGTAAAATTAAAACTGGTAGATTCTGCTGAGGAAGAATTGATGAAGAAACATATGGGCTAAAACAGGCTACCAGAAAAACCTCTTGGATGGGGACATGCGGTGTTCTCAAGAGCCTTTGGTGGGAGTGGAAGAGAATAGGAAAGAACAAAGTATTGGAGGAGTATAATTACTTAATTTTAAAGGATTAATAGAGGAATAAAGTTTAAATACAGTTGTTAAAATGGGAAGGCAATCACCAGAGAAGTGGAGACATGGAAGAACAAAATTCAAAAGTGATGATGTCACACTCGGAAACCTGATCAAGATGGGAAGAAATGAAATAGCAATTCTATATGAAGTGTATGGAATGAAACCCACTTAGCAATTAACATATTGAGTATGAATTTATATATTGAATATGAATTCTTTTCAAGATTGAAAGAATATCAAATTATGAAGAAAAAATCCATATAGTTTATAAGAAACATATCTAGAATATAATAAGGTTGAAAGCAAACAAATAGGAAAATGCAATATAAATGCAATAAAAAGCCCATTCTGGAAAGAGAAAAATAGGAGATACCACTCTTCTGATCCATAGCATCTATAAAATACTGCTGGGCATGCATTGTGAAGGCTTGCCATCCTGGAGAATGGAGGAAGCTCGTGAATAACTTAGTGTCTTATCCTTTGGGAAGATCTTTGAAAAAATGAAAAAGCTTCTAGTAATCATAGTAAAATGCAGCTAAAGACAGACAAGCATAGTAAGGCAATTTGGAAATTCGTTATTCTTTACTTAATTTCCTAAGTTAGATCTCTCCTTAGATAAATTCCTTAGATTTTCTTTAGGGCTTACTTAATAAATCATGTTTGCAAATGTACCATGGGCTTGTAGAAATTTATTCTATATATTCTCTATTGGCAGGATATAGCATTATAGATAGACAAAATAAAGGAGAAACTGTCTAGCCGCTTGCCAAACCTGACTCCCTTTTCTCTTGGACATACAGCTAGAGTATATTTCCCAACCTCCCTTGAAATTGGTTTAGACATGTGACATAAGTTCTGGTCATAGGCAGAAGTAATGTAAACTACTGCGGGTCCTGGTCCATAAAAATCTTCCCCCAAATCTTCCACTTCCTTTTCCCTTCTGCTCTGTGATAACAATATATTTATTAATAGAAACCACTAGTTTAGGGCCTGAATAACTACATGGAGCAGAGCCCTTTCTCTAACCCCACGATTTTACCATTTAAAAATCTTTTCTCTTCAACACAGGACACATTCAAGCCCCAAACCTGCGACAAAAACACAAAACTTTCAAGAAAGCTCTACAGACCCCAAGGCAGGCCTGTACTCCAGTGATCTGTTTGCCCTAAAGAAAATCTAAGGAATTTATCTAAGGAGAGATCTAACTTAGGAAATTAAGTAAAGAATAACGAATTTCCAAATTGCCTTACTATGCTTGTCTTTCTTTAGCTGCATTTTACTATGATTACTAGAAGCTTTTTCATTTTGTTAGTAATTAATTTCTTGGTAAGTGTCTATTCTGTTGCTTACTGTTTTTAAACCAATTTGAATTTCATTTTATTGTTCACCACAGGCAATTTTTACTTTGTGGTTTTAAAATAAACCATGTTGAACTGAAGTAATGTAAAAGAAAAGTACTATAAAATGAATTGGTGGTATAAATAGGGTAGATCTAAGTGAACATTATTATGTATACTTTGGAATTGTTAACATTTTGGTTTTCTCCTAGATTCTGATGGAAGAAGGAAGAATATGTTCTTTAAAAAGCAGGCCAACATCTACTGAGAAAATCTGTCAGTATAACAGTATAAGTTAATTTTATTTTATATGAAAAACTAACAAACAGAAATCAGTTAAATTTTAAGTGATTTTTTAGATGTTTGCCAACAAATATATATCCTGGATATTTTAGTACCACTAATGCAATTGACTCTTTAAAATCACCTTTATATTTTCTTAAATATACATAATGAGTACATTAATGCATATGTACAATTTAGCAAATAATAAAACAGATAAGCCTTGTGTTCACTAGATAGCTTACAAAACAATGCAATACTTTGGAAGATTTCTTCAATTGTATTTCATATCCTGCCCTCTAGAGGTAACTATTATCTTGAATTGGTTTTTTGTTATAACACAGACTTTCATTGCTTTATTTTTAACTTTGTACACATTGATCCAACTCTATATATTTTTCTGCAACTTGCTTTTTTATTTTTTTACCCAGTATTATATTTTGTGGTTCATCCACTTTGAAACTTGTAGCTCTAGTACATTCATTATTTTTCCTGTTATATAGCATTCTATTGTATAAATATATCACAACATATGCATTTTCTAACAATGGATATTTAGGTTGTTTTGAATATTTTGCTTAGGTTGTTTTGAATATTTTCCTATGATGAACAATGCTACCTGGACTATTGCTGACATTTCTCCTTGCACACATGTATAAAATGTTTCTCTAGGAGTAGAATTTCTACTCCTAGAAATTCTTTAATGTCTAAGAGTAGAATTGCTAGACATATGATATGCACATCCTTGCAACTTCAAGGTAATGCAAAATTATTTTTCTAATTGGTTATGCTAATTGTACGCCTCTTAGCAAGGGGTAAGCGTCTTAGTTGTTACATGTTTTCACTAACAGTATCTCAGTCTTTTACTATTGGTAATCTGATAGCTCATTGTAGTTCTAATTTATATTTCTCTGATTGCTTATTAGGTTAACTGGCCATTGATATTTCATTTGTGAAATGTCATTTGCTCATGTTCCTTTTCTGAAGTTTGCTTTTCCTTCTGGGATGTGTCTGTATCTCATCCTATATGTATTTTAAGTGTCCTCGATGCTTACTGCTTGTAGGCTTGTATGTATCAAATACTTCATATTTGAGTGATTTTTTAATTCTATACTGTCTTTTTACAGACAGAAGCTTCATGTTGATCTGGTACTCTTTTAAGTATTCTGTGCTGGCATAGTCCTTTATGTTATCTAGTCTGATGGAATACCTTGAAACTTTTTATGATTTATGTTTTTGAATATAGAAAATACTAGTCCAGTTTCTTTTCTTTCTTTCCCTTTGGACAATGTTTTTTTTATAGTTTATGTTCTGGGATACATGCGCAGAACGTGCAAGTTTGTTACATAGGTACACATGTGCCATGGTGGGTTGCTGCATCTATCACCCCATCATCTTCATTAGGTATTTCCCTTAATACTATTCCTCTCTTATCCCCCCATCCCCCGATATCCCTCCACTAGGTTCCATCCCCCTCAACAGGCCCTTGTGTGTGATGTTTCCCTCCCAGTGTCCATGGGTTCTCATGTTCAGCACCAACTTATGAGTGAGAACATGAGGTATTTGGCTTTCTGTTCTTGTGTCAGTTTGCTGAGAATGATAGTTTCCAGCTTCATCCATGTCCCTGCAAAGGACATGAACTCATCCTTTTTTATGACTGCATAGTATTCCATGGTGTATATATGCCACCTTTTCTTTATCCAGTCTATCATTGATGGGCCTTTGTGTTGGTTCCAAGTCTTTGCTATTGTGAACGGTGCTGCAATAAACATATGTGTGCATGTGTCTTTATAATAGAATGATTTATAATATTTTGGGTATAAACCCGGTAATGGGATTGCTGGGTCAAATGCTATTTCTGGTTCTAGATGCTTGAGGAATTGCCACAATGTCTTCCACAATGGTTGAACTAATTTCCACTTGAATCAACAGTGTAAAAGCATTCCTATTTCTCCACATCCTTTCCAGCATCTGTTGTCTCCTGACTTTTTAATGATCGCTGTTCTAACTTGCGTGAGATGGTATCTCAATGTGGTTTTGATTTGCATTTCTCAAATGAGCAGTGATGATCTTTTCATATGTTTTTTGGCTGCATAAATGTCTTCTGGTCTGTATCTCTGTTTTGGTACCAGTACCATGCTGTTTTGATTACTGT
>NW_016107792.1:1129024-1178217 GCF_001604975.1 Cebus imitator
TGGTAGCTTGATGGGGATAGCATTGAATCTATAAATTACCTTGGACAATATGGCCATTTTTACGATATTGATTCTTCCTAACCATGAGCATGGAATGTTTTTCCATCTGTGCCCTCTATTACTTCCTTGAGCAGTAAACAGATGGAAAAACATTCCATAGATTGGTTTGTATCCTTATCCTCCCTGCCCTGTTTAATTCTGCAACATGAGTGGGTTTTTTTTTTTTGTTTTGTTGTTGGTTTGTTTGTTTGTTTGTTTTTGCTGCTTTCTGGTTTGTCATTCCAGTCCATGTTTTTAAAATAAATCCTAAAAATATATAAGTACGTGCATAATCCACGAGTCTCAGTTTCCTGCCTTTATCTAAATGTAATATAGAACACTTTATAAAAGAATTAAGTGAATTTATTTATTTAATAAGATATCTTATAGAGTCCTCTGTGTTAGTGCTTAGATATTTCTTCATCCTGTACTAATGACTACTTAGTAGTGCATTACATACATGAGCTGTTTGTTCAGTCAACACCCTATTGATGGACATTTGGGCTATTTCCAGTATACTTATTAGTACTATAAGTAAACAACTTTGTATAATGTTTCTTATTTGTGGAGGTACATTTTCAGGGTAATTTCTGGGAGTGGAATTGTTGAGTTAAAGGAGAAATATGCTGGTATTTGATAGATATTGCCAAATTTCAATTTGACATTTCTGGACCCCTGGACCAGAGGGGAGCCTACTGCCCTGAAAGGTGACTCCCAGGCCAGGCATCATTCACCATAAGCTGACCAAAGAACCCTTGGGTCTTAAGGGAACATCAGTGGAACTCTGGCAGTATTCCTTGTGGGCCTGGGTTGTGGTGACCATGGGATAAGATTTGTCTGCCTTTGGAAAGGGAAGAGTGGGAAGGACTGTGTCTTGTAGTTTGAATGTAAGCTCAGCCCCAGTAAAATAGAATACAGGTAGACTTCTAGAGTTTGTGACTGTAGTCTCTGGTTTCCAGCTCTGAGGCAGTACTTCTGGATCCACCTGGGGCCTGGAGGAACTTATCACCTTGAAGGGAAAGACACAGGCCTGGCTGGCTTTGCCACCTGCTGATTATAGAGCCGTAGGACCTTGAGAAAGCATAGGCATAACCAGGTAGTTGTTAGAGTAGACCTTGTTTGAGAACCAGTGCTGTGCTTGTTTAACATCTGACCGAGCACAGTCCTGATGGTTGTAGCCATGGGGATGCTTATGTCACTCCGCCCTGAACTTCAGGTGGCTCAGAAAAGAGAGAGAGACTGTTCATTTGAAAGAAGATAAGGGCAATGATAAGCCTCTGCTTGGTAATGCAGAAAATTTTCCCAGATACTGTCTAAGACAATCAAGGCAGTATGTCTACAGGTCTGCAAGAACCACAGCATTACTGGGCTTGGGGTGCCTCTAAAGAAGATACAGCTTAGATCTCAAGACCCAAGTCCTATTTGAATTCCTGGAAAGTGTTCCCAAGATGGATGGGAACAAGTCCAGACGGTGAAGACTGCAACAAATAGCTAACTCTTCAATGCCAAGATACAAACAAACATCTACCATCCAGGATAACGAACTCATCAGATGAACTAAATAAGGCACCAAGGACAAATCCTGGAGAAATGGACATATGTGACCTTTCAGAGTATTCAAAATAACTGTTTTGAGGAAAATGAAATTCAAGAAAACAAAGAGAAGGAATTCAGAAATCTATCAGACAAATTTAACAAAGAGATTGAAATAATTAAAAAGAATCAAGCACAAATTCTGGAGCTGAAAAATGCAGTTGACATATTGAAGAATGCATTAGAGTCTTAATAGCATAATTGATCAAGCAGCAGAAAGAATTAATTGATCAAGCAGCAGAAAGAATTAGTGAGCTTGAAGCCAGACAGTTTAAAAATACACTGTCAGAGAAGACAAATGAAAAAAATAAAGAAGAATGAAGTATGCCTACAGGATCTAGAAAATAGCCTCAAAAGGGTGAATCTAAGAGTTATTGGCCTTAAAGAGGAGGTAGAGAGAGAGGGGTAGAAAGTTTGTTCAATGGGTTTAATAGTAGAGAACCTCCCAAACCTAGAGAAACATATCAATATCCAGGTATAAGAAGGGTTGTAGAACACCTAGCAGATTTAACCCAAAAAAGACTACCTCAAGGAGTTTAATAAACTCCTAAATTTCAAGGATAAAGAAAAGATCCTAAAAGCAGCAAGAGAAAAGAAACAAATAACAAACAGTGGAGCAGCAATATGTCTGACAGCAAACTTTTCAGTAGAAGTCTTACATGCCAGAAAAGAGTGGCATGACATATTTAAAGTGCTGAAGGAAAAAAAAAAAAACACCTTTTACCCTAAAATAATATATCCAGTGAAAATCTCTCTCAAACAGAAAGTAGAAATAAAGACTTCCCAGACAGACAAAAGCTGAGGGATTACCAACACCAGTCCTGTTCTACAAGAAATGCTAAAGGGAGTACTTCAGTCAGAGAGAAGAGAAAGTGAATGAACAAGAAGAAATCATCTGAAGCTACAGAACTCACTGGTAAACAGTAAGTACACAGAAAAACAATATCATAACACTGCAAATGTGGTATGTAAACTCATATCTGAAGTAGAAATACTAAATGATGAACTAGTCAAAAATAACTATAACAACTTTTCAAGCCATAGAGTATATAATAAGATATAAATAGAAACAACAGAAAGTTAAAAAGCAAGAGAATGAAGTTAAGGGGTAGAGTTTTTATTAGTTTTCTTTTTGCTCATTTGTTTATGCAAACAAGTTGTTATCAGCTTAAAATAATGGGTTATAAGATTGTATTTGCAAGTCTTATGATAAACCAAAATCATACAACAGATACACAAAAAATAAAAAATAAGAAAATAAATTATATTAACAGAGAAAATTACCTTTACGAAAAGGAAGACAGGAAGGAAGGAAAGACAAGATCACCACAAAACAGCCAAAAAACAGACAACAAAATAGCAGCGGTAAGTCATTACTTATCAATAATGACATTGACTGTCAATGGATTAAACTCTCCAATCAAAAGACATAGAGTGGCTGAATGGATAAAAAACAAAACCCAATGATCTGTTGCCTATAAGATACACATATCACCTATAAAGAGGGACACAGACTGAAAACAAAGGGATGGAAAAAGACATTGCAAGCCAACAGAAACAAAAAAAGAAGAAGAGTACTATATGTCTATTAGACAAAATAAATTTCAAGGCAAAAAATGTAAGAGACAAAAGAAGGTCATTATATAATCCCTGATGCAATTAATGAAACTTAATCCCTAATGCAACAGTGTTAAGAGGTGAGACCATTAAAGAGGCAGGTCATGAGGGTTCCATGCTCATGAAAGGGGTCAATTCAGAAAGAGGATAAAACAATTTTAAATATATATGTACCCAACACTGAGGCACCCAGATAGATAAAGCAAACATTATTAGAGTGAAAGAGGGAGAGAGAGAGACCACGATACAGTAATAGTTGGAGACTTCAACGTTCCACTTTCAGCATTAGACAAATCTTCCAGAAAGAAAAACTGATGAAACACCAGGCTTCATCTTTACTATAGACCAAATGGACCTGATAGATACTTGCACAACATTTCATCCAGTGTCTAGAGAAAAGACATTCTTTTCCTCAGCATGGATTATTCTCAAAGATAGCCATATGTTAGGCAAGAAAACAAGTCTTAAAACATTTTAAAAAATTGAAGTGATACCAAGTGTCTTTTCTAACTACAATGGAAGAAAACTAGAAATCAATAATGAGGAATTTTGGAAACTATACAAATACATGGAAATTAAACAGTTTATACCTGAATGATCAGTGTGTCAATGCAGAAATTAAGAAGGAAATTGAAAAATTTCTTGAAACAAGTGATAATGGAATCACAATATACCAAAACCTGTGGGATACAAAAGCAGTACTAAGAAGGAAGTTTGTCACTTTAAAAGCCTACATCAAAAAAGAAGAAAAACTACAAATAAACAACTTTGGTATATATCTTAAAGAACTAGAAAAGCAAGGGCAAACCAAACCCAAAATTAGTAGTATGAAAGAAATAATAAGGATTAGAATAGAAATAAATGACATTGAAACAAAGCAAACAGTTCAAAAAATCAATGAAACAAAAAGTTGGTTTTTGAAAAATTAAAATTAACAAGCATTTAAGTATACTAAGAAAAAAAGAGATAACTAAATAAATAAAATCAGAGATGAAAAAGGAGACATTATAACTGATAAAACAGGAATTTAAAGGATCATTAGTGGCTACTATGAATGACTATATGTCAATAAATTTGAAAATCTAGAATAAACTGATAAATTCTTAGACACACTGAATCTACCAAGATTGAACTATCCAAAACCTGAATAGTCCCATAACAACACTTAACTATATTGAAATCATAATTAAAAGTCTCCCAGTAAAGAAAAACCTAAGACTTGAAGTCTTCACTGCCAAATTCTACCAAACATGTAAAGAAGAACTAATACCAATCCTACTAAAAATAGTCTGAATAATGGAGGAGGAGAGACTACTTCCAAACCCATTCTACAATGCAGTATTACCCTAATACCAAACCCAGACAAGACATCCAGAAAAGAAAACTACATGTCAGTGTCTCTGATGAATATTGATGCCATAATCTTCAACAAAATACTAGCAAACTGAATTCAGCAGTACATTAAAAAGATCATTCATATGACCAAGTGGGATTTATCCCTGGGTTATAAAAATGGTTCAAGATATACAAATCAATCAATGTGATACATAATAACAACAGAGTGAAGGACAAAAAAACATATGAACATTTCAATTGATGCTGAAAAAGCATTTGATAAAATTTAACATCCCTTCATGATAAAAAAAAAAAAACTTCCAAAAAAACTGAGTATTGAAGAAACATACCTCAATATAATAGCAGCCATATATGACAGACCTACAGCTAGTATTATACTTAATGGGGAAAAACTGAAAGGCTTTTCTCTAAGATCTGGAACATGAAAAGGATACACACTTTATTTTTATTCAACATAGTACTGGAAGGTCTATCTAGAGCATGAGACAAGAGAAAGAAACGACAAGCAAATTGGAAAGAAGTCAAATTATCCATGTTTGCTGATGATGTGGTCTTATATTTAGAGAAACCTGAAGACTCCACCAAAAACTTATTAGATCTGATAAACAAAATCAGTAAAGTTGCAGGAGGCAAAATCAACATACAAAAATCAGTAGCATTTTTATATGCCATCAGTGAACAATCTGAAAAAGAAATTTTAAAAGTACTTCTGCTTACAGTAGCCACAAATAAAATTAAGTACCCAGGAATTAATCAAAGAAGTGAAAGAGCTCAATAATAAAGACTATAAAACACTGATGAAAGACATTGAAGAGGACACCAAAACATGGAAAGATATTCCCTGTTCATGGATTACAAGAATCAATATTGTTTAAAATGTCTATACTACCCTAAGCAATCTACATATTCAATGCAATCCCTATCAAAATACCAATGACATTATTCATAGAAATTGAAAACCCAATCCCCACATTAATATGTAACCACAAAAGACCAAGACTAGCCAAAGCTGTGCCAAGCAAAAGAAACAAAACTGGAAGAATAGCATTTCCTGACTTCAAATTATACCACAGAGCTATAGTAACTAAAACAGGACGGTGCTGGCATAAAACAGACACATAGGCCAATAGAACAGAATAAATAACCCAGAAACAATTCCACACATTTCCAGTGAACTCATTTTTGACAGAGGTGCCAAGAACATGCACTGAGGAAAAGATAGTCTCTTCAGTGAATGGTGCAGGGAAAACCGGATATCTGTATGCATAAGAATGAAATGAGATCCCATCTCTCACCATATACAAAAATCAAAATCAATTAAAGATTTAAATCTAAGACCTTGAACTATGAAAGTATTACAAGGAAACATTTAGGAAATTCCCCAGGACATTGCTTTGGGTAAACATTTTTGAATAATACCCCACAAGCACAGGGAACCGAAGCAAAAATGGGCAAATGGGATCACATCAAGGTGAAAAGTTTCTGCACAACAAAGGAAACAATCAATAAAGAGACAACCCACAATGGGAGAAAATATTTGTAAATTACCCATCTGACAAGGGATTAATAAACAATATATAAGGAGTTCAAACAGCTGTCTAGGAAAAAATCTAATTATCTGAATAAGAAATGGGCCAAATATTTGAATAAACATTTCTCAAAAGCAGACGTACACATGGCAAAGAGGCATATGAAAAGGTGCTCAACATCATTGATCATAGAAAAAATACAAATCAAAAGTACGATGAGATAGCATCCCACCTCTGTTAAAATGATTTATATCCAAAGGACAGGCAATAACAAACGCTGGTGAGGATATGGAGAAAGGGAACCCTTGTACACTATAGATGGTAACATAAATTAGCACAACCACTATGGAGAATAGTTTGGAGATTCCTCAAAAAAACTAAAAATAGAGCAATCATATGATCAAGCAATCCCCCTGCTGGGTATATACCCAAAAGAAAGGAAATCAGTACATTGTAGAGATAGCTGCACTCCCATGTTTGTTGCAGCACTGTTCACAATAACCAGGATTTAGAAGCAACCTATATCCATCAACAGATTAATCGTTAAAGAAAATGTGGTACTTGCACACAATCTAATAATTGAATTATACGCAATCTAATGCTAACAATTATCATTGTTTTATAATGTTTGATTTCTTGAGAAGTTACACCCCTCCTTGCATTTTTTAAAAAGTTTTTTTTCTGGTTATTCTTGATTACTTCTTCATATAACCTTTAAAATCAACTTGCCTTACTCCAGAAAACATCACAAAAAAAGAATGATCCTGTGATTTGCAACAGCATGGATAGAACTGGAGGTTATTAAGTTAATTGAAACTAGCGAGGCACAGAAAGAAAATCAACACATGTTCTCACTTATTTGTGGGATCTAAAAATCAAAACAATTGAACTCATGGAAATAAGAAGTTAAAAGAATGGTTACTAGAAGCTAGGAAGGGTATGGGGGGGCGGTCAGGAGGGTGGTGATGGTTAATGGGTACAAAAAAATGAATTAGAATGAATAAGACGTATTTGCTAGCACAACAGGTTAACTACAGTCAATAAAACTTCTTTAATCCATGTGGAGTTTAAGTTGATTTAAGGTATAAGGTTTCTATCAGTCCAAGTTTTAAAAATACAACTTTTCCCTAGATGTATTTTTGAGATACTACCTTTTGTATTTGTGATACTACCTTTTTTAGATACTAATTTTCCATATGTAGCTGACCTATTTTGTGGCTTTCTAATTGTTTAATTGGTCTTTCCTAATTTTCATGTGCCAGTACCGTACCACTTTTATTATCATTGTTTTATAAATGTTCAATTTCTTGAAGAATTACATGCCCCTTTGCACTTTTTAAAAAGCTTTTTTTCTGGTTATTGGATTCCTTTTTCATTTAACCTTTTAAATCAACTTGCTTAACTCCAAAAGAAAAGTTTCAATTTTTATTAGGAAACTGTTAACTGTCTGTATTAATTTAGTGTGAATTATTATCCTAATGATGTTGAGTAATCTTATCTAAGAACATGGGATATCTTTTCATTAATTCAGCCTACTTTTTTATATTTAGTAGTTGCTTAAAATATCTTTAAGCACTTTCCTGAAGTTTTCCTCACATAGATTCTGCATGTTTCTTGTTAGATTTATCTGTTGTGCTTTTTGACACACACACACTCACACATACACACACATGCGCGCACACACACACACACACAGAGACAGCTACTTTAGCATGAATATACATCCTGTGTTTCTATATTAAGATTCTGTATTTGGGGCTTAGGCTCGTGTGGTTTTTTTCATTTTACCAAGAGGTTTTTTTTTTTTTTTTTTTTTTTTTTTTCCTTGTGTGGTAGTTTTGATGATGAGTCAGTAATTTGGGAGAGAATGATTCTTAGCATCTGTGGGAATTATTATTAATTTTTACCCATATGTCTTTTTGCATTATTGTTGCAAAAAGGCATGCCACATAAAATTTATCTTCTCAACAGTTTCCAGGTGTACAATACAATATTGTTAACCACATACACGTTGTTGTGCAACAGACCCTCGTCCTGTCTCTTACACCCCCTAAACAACAACTTCTTACCTCCCACTCCCCCCAGCCCCTGACCATTACCATTTTACTTTCTGTTTCTATATTCTACTTATATACCTAGTAAGTGAAATCATGTAGTATTTGTCTTTTTGTGACTGGCTTGTTTCACTTAGCATAATGTCCTTAAGATTCATCCACGTTGTAGTATATAACAAGATTTCCTCTTTTTCATTGCTAAATAGTATTCATTTGTACCTGGATACCATATTTTCTTTATCCATTCTTTCAATGATGGTCATTTAGGTTGTTTCTGCCTCTTTGCTATTATGAATAATGCTACATTGAACATAAGTATGCAAATATCTCTTCTAGATCCTGCTTTCATTTATTTTAGATATATACTCAGAAGTTATGTTGCTGGATTGTATGGTAGCTCTAGTTTTATTTTTTTAGAAATCTTCATATTGTTTCCATTCTTGCTGCCATTTTACATCCCTACCAGCAGTACAAAAAGATTCCAATTTTTCTACATCCTTGCGAATATTTATTATTTTCTTTTTTTACTGTTGGTGGTCACCCTAAGAGGTGTAAGGTGATATTTCATTTTGATATAGATCTTTTTAAATGGTGAATTTTACTAATTGATTTTCTAATTTGGACCATCTTAGCATTCCTATAATAAATTTCATTAAGACCTTATGTGTTATGATTCTTTGCTATTCTTTTTATTCTGTTCTTTTAAAAAATTTAATACTTTTTAATTATAAGATTTTTGTATTGGTATTCATAAGTGAGATTTCCCTGTAGAGAGAGTGTGTATGTGTATATGCTGTCTTTATTAGATTTTGATGTTGATGTTATACCAGATATACAAAAGTTTTTAAATGTACATAAAGGCAAAAATTGAGGCCATTTGAAAGCCGCCTTGGAACTTGAGTCTTTTGCTTCTTCTCTATCCCAATTTCACTGCTTTATTGCAGATCATAATCACTTCATACTTACTCAGTTAATCTTCTAACTGACCTGATTTTATTGTCTCACCTTTGTTTACTTCATCCTTAGGTGACATCATGGCTGATCTAAAATGTACCTCCATTAATATTTAGAAATATTTGCACATTCTTTTCCCTCTGTCTCATGTTTTTCATCTTGTCTCTGAAAATTGTTTATTCATCATTCAAAACCTACTCTCTATACTTGTGTTTTCTCTATAAATTGTCACCAAATCTCTTTCCCTAGAGTTCATCACACTTAGCTGTCTCCTACTTTTGTATCTTTTATGATGTTACATCTTATTTTGTGACTTAAAAAAACTTATATCTTTCTTCACTGAAAGATTCTGAACACTTTGAGGGTTGTGACCATGTGTCCCTAATAACTATCACAGCGCCTTACATAAAGTAGTTACTTTTTAGTTTTCTTTTTACAAATTTTTTCCATAAGTTACTGGGGTACAGGTGGTATTGGGTTACATGAGAAAGTTCTTTAGTGGTGATTTGTGAGATTTTGGTGTGCCCATCACCCGAGCAGTATATATTGCACCATACTGGTAGTCTTTCATCCCTCTCTTCCCTCCCATTCTTCCCCTCAAGTTCCCAAAGTTCATTGTATCATTCTTATACCTTTCTGTCCTCATAGCTTAACTCCCACATATCAGTGAACAGACAATGTTTGGTTTTCCATTCCTGAATTATTTCACTTAGAATAATAGTCTCTAGTCTCATCCGGGTCACTGCAAGTGCTGTTAATTAATATCTTTTTATGGCTGCATAGTATTCTATCATATAGAGAGAGCACAGTTTCTTTATCTTTTTGTTGTTTGATGGGCATTTGGGTTGGTTCCATGATTTTACAATTGTGAATTGTGCTGCTATAAACATGCGTGTGCAAGTATGTTTTTCAAATAATGACTTCTTTTCCTCTGGGTAGATATCCAGTAGTGGGATTGCTGGACCAAATGGTAGTTCTACGTTTAGTTCTTAAAGGAATTTTCATGTTGTTTTCCATAGTCGTTGTACTAGTTTACATTCCCACCAGCAATGTAGAAGTGTTCCTTGTTCACTGCATCCACGCCAACATCTGCTTTTTGGTTTTTTAATTATGCCATTCTTGCAGGAGTAAGGTTAGGTATTGCACTGTGGTTTTGATTTGCATTTCCTCAATCATTAGTGATGCTGAGCATTTTAAAAATATGTTTGTTGGCCATTTATATATCTTCTTTTGAGAATTGTCAATTCATGCCATCAGCCCACCTTTCAATGGGATTGTTAGTTTTTTTCTTACAGATTTGTGTGCCTTGTAGAGTCTGGATATAGGTCCTTTGTCAGATGTGAAGATTTTCTCCCACTCTGTGGGTTGTCTGTTTACCATGCTGACCGTTCCTTTTGCTGTGCAAAAGCTCTTTAGTTTAATTAGGTCTTGGCTATATATTTGTTTCTATTTCATTTGCGTTTGGGTTCTTGGTCATGAAATCCTTGCTTAAACCAGTGTCTAAAAGGGTTATTCATGTTATAATCTAGAATTTTTATAATTTCAGGTCTTATTCAAAGCATCCAGTTTGATACATTTTCAGTATTTGCTTAATACTGTTAGATCAGGTCTTAGGTTTAAGTCCTTAATCCATCTTGAGTTGATTTTTGTATAAGGTGAGAGATGAGGATCCAGTTTCATTCTCCTACATGTGGCTAGTCAATTATCCCTACATGTGGCTAGCCAATTATCTCCTACATGTGGCTAGCCACTCATTTGTTGAAAAAGGTTTCTTTTATCCTCTTTGTTTCTGTTTGCTTTGTTGAAGATCAGTTGTCTGTAAGTATTTGGGTTTATTTCTGGGTTCTCTATTCTGTTCCTTTGGTCTGTGTGCCTATTTTTATACAGTGCCATACACATCCCATGCTCATGGATGGGTAGAATCAATATTGTGAAAATGATCATACTGCCAAAAGCAATGTACAAATTCAATGCAATCCCCATCAAAATACCACCATTATTCTTCATAGAATTAAAAAAAAAAATTCCAAACTCCATATGTAACCAAAAAAGAGCCCACACAGCCAAAGCAAGACTAAGCAAAAAATAACAAACCTGAAGGCATCACACTACTTCATTTCATAGTATACTATAAGGCCATGGTCCCCAAAATAAGTGTTTAATTGTACTTAATTTCATTTGCATGCCCTTTTCTGCACTGTTAAAGGTGAGAACATTCATTCAACAGACAGTTTTCTTCCTTTCTAATGACTATGGATTTATGGTACCTATGGTCTGAATGAACCTGGGGTGAAATGCCCCTAAATTATGTTGTTAGTAGTAATATCCCACTCTTCACTTTTGTGTAGTCTGCTTTCTTTTGTCAGTGATAAACATGCTTTGTGGGGTATAAATTTCCTTCTAGAATGATGAAATAAGAGTATCAGGAGTATCAGAGTTCAGCTAAGTTCTCTCTGCCTCTCCGCTGACTGAAACTAGATTTTGTTACAGAAAGCATCAATCATGGCCTCAGGTACTCATGATTTATTGCATATAGGAGGACATGTAATCTGGTATGTGTTGTTGTTTCATGTTCTGCAGCCTTTTGCTTCTCTTGATAGCCGACCCATTTTTGTAAACAAGGGAAGAGGAGTGGTTGAAGCTCTGGTTGCTCTTTGTAGTTTAGACATAGTAGAGATTCATGACCTATATCCCAATCCCATTTTAAAACTTTATTTGCAGTTGTAAACTAACAATATTAAGCAGATACTGAAAATGTATCAAACTGGATGCTTTGAATAGGTTTTGTTCACAGGGTTTGATTGCACAGTAAACTTACATTTACTAGATTGGCAAATGTCTGATGTGTTAGGACTTAATAAACTTGGATAACTCTTCCTCCCTCAGGTTAACACTTTAAATTATTTGTTCGTAAAATATAATTCATATGTTGGAAAAATCAATCCAATTTCCTCTCTTCTGTTTTCTTCACTTACATTATATATGCTTATTTTATTTGTGGATACAAATCTTTTAAGAGTAGAATAAATCCATAAACTCTGTCAGAATTGTAAGGTGCCAAGTATCCACGATTTTAACTAATTTTGTCACATTTTAAAGTGTTGTGTGTTGTTAGATAAATTTGTTTTATCAGCAGATAACTCCTGCCTGGGATGTGTATGTTGTAGAGTATTAGTAAATACAATTATTGATGTATTAAACCTTTATTTTTCAGCTCTTGATTCTACACAGAGTAGTCAGTCTACCAGTTACTCTCCAAGACCAACAGACAGCTGTTTCAGTTCTAGTTCAGAATTGGTAAGTTATGCTTGTTTTGTTTATTAATTTATGCTATATTAACTATTGTTTTTCTCATAGTCTAGCTTTACCTTATAAAAATGTTGAGTCAATAAATAGTGGAAATAAAAAAGTGTAAACAAAAATATGTACAAGTATTTAAAAACATAGGAAAGAAAAATGTAAATAAAAATAAAATAAAAATGTAAATGAATACCATTCCTCACATTTATGAAAATAATGCTTTCATTGCTATTTACAGATCACTTTTTATCAACATATATGTGTATACACACACACACACACACACACACACACACACATTATGTGTGTACAGTTTATCCTTGAACAATACAGGGGTTAGGGATGCTGCCCAGTCAAAAATCTGAAAAACGTTTGACTCCGCAGAACTATTAATAGCCTACTGTTAGCCAGAATCCTTACTGATAACATGTGCAATTGATTAGCACATGTTTGTTTGTTGTATATATTATATACTGTATATAATAAAGTAAGCTAAAGAAAAGAATATGTTACTAAGAAAATCTTAGGAAGAGAAGATATATTTACTATTTAAGTAAGAATAGATCATCGTAAAAGTTGTAATCCTCATCATCTTCACATTGAGTAGGATGAGGAGGAGGACGGAGAGGCAGTGTTGATCTTGCTGTCTGATTGGTATCAGAGGCAGAAGAGGGTGGAGGAGGTAGAATGTGGGGAAGGAGAGGCAGGCATACTTGGTGTAACTTTATGGAAATACATCATTATTTCTGTCTGACTTTTGATTTTTTGTTTCTATAGTATGTTTTTACATGGTACCAATCCTTATTCTGTTTACTTTAGCTTCACAGCCTGTATCATAGAAGGGTCTATGTCATAAAAGAAGCCAAAAGTCTTGAGTAATCAACACTTATGCCAGATCGTCTGTCAGTTTGTTTTCTGGCACTGCTTCTTTTGTGTCTTCTTCCTTGTTGTCTATAACTGGTTGTTAAGTATTCATCTCCATCAAGTTGTCTTCTGTTAATTCCTCTGGTGTTGTGTCTGTTAGCTCTTTAACTTTTCTAAGCTCCATTGAAACCCTTCACCTTTCCCTTTTTTTAATTTTTTGCTGTATCCGCAATCTCTTTCATGATTTTCTTAATGAGCTCTTATAAATTTTATGAAGTCATGTTAGACATCTGGAACAGTTTTCTCCTACAGGGATTTCTTTTCTGAGTCTTGATGACTTTCATGGCTTTTTCTGTAACAGTAATGGCATCTTCAATGGTATAATCCTTCCAGACTTTTATGATGTTCTCTTTCTTGGGTTCTCTTCCATTTCATTGACCATCCTTTCCATAGAGCACAATGTATAATGAACCTTAAAGGTCAGTGTGACCCCCTGATCTAGAGGCTGAAGATGTGCTTGGAAACACGTAAACTACTTTAATGCCTTTGGTGTTGAACTCATGGGATTCTGGGTGACCAGCGCCATTGTCAATATCAAAATAACTTTAAAAGGCAGTCCCTTACTGGAAAAGCACTTACTGATTTCAGGGACAAAGCACTGATGGAACCAATTCAGAAAAAGGGTTCTTGTTTTCCAAGCCTTCTTGTTGTGTCACGAAGAAACTAGCAATTGGTGTTTATCTTTTCGTTCAAAGCTTCAGGGTTAGCAGCGTTATGGCTAAGGGCAATCTTGGTCATAAACCTGACTGCATTAGACAAAACAGTAGAGTTAGGCTATCCAATCTTGCCTTAAATTCTGGTGCTTGCTTCTCTTTCTTACTAATAAATATCCTATGTGGCATTTTTTTCCCTGGAATAGGGCACTTTTGTTCCCATTAAAAACTTGTTTAGGCAGATACCCTTTTTCCTCAGTGATTTTCTTTAATGGAATCTGGGAATGTCTCTGCTGCTTCTTGGTCTGCAGAAGCTGCTTCTACTATTACCTTTACGTTTTTTAAGCAAAACCTATTTCTAAAATTATCAAACCATCCTCTGCTGGCATTAAATTCTCCAGCATTAGATCCTTCACCTTCCTTTTGCTTTAAGTTGTCATAAAATGGCTTCACAAATCTTGACTCATATTAGAGTCTAAAGATCTGCCTTTCTCATAGCAATACTGCACCCACATAAAAGCTATATTTTTAATACAACATTAAAAGGTATTTCACAAAAAGTACATTTTCCTTCACAAGTTTCCTTTTCTTTTTTAAAGAACTATACTTAGATTTAACTTTTACTGGTGTATATATAAACTCATGCAAATGAGGCCTTAGGAAGGAGGGGTTGACTGTCTTTCAGTAGTGTGTTCTCAACACTATATTACAGTGTTCTCTATTTGTTAACTAGTTTCATTTCCTGAAATAAAAGAGCAAGTAATGCATCCCTAAAGGATCCTGCTTAGATTTACATTTTAATTGTGTATGCAGAAACATATTATGATAAGTACTTATGAACAAAGATAAGAAATATCACTTAGGTGGGCATGGTGGCTCATGCTTGTAATCCCAGCATTTTGGGAGACTGAGGTGGCCAGTTGCTTGAGCCTAGGAGTTCGTGACCAGCCTGGGCAACATAGCAAAAACAAATACAAAAAATTAGCTAGACATGGTGGCGTGTGCCTATAGTCACGGTTACTGGGAAGGCTGAGATGGGAGAATCACCTGAGCCTGGGAGGTTGAGGTTTTAGTGAGCCGTGATTGTGCCACTACAATCCAGCCTGAGCAATGGAGTGAGACCTTGTCTCAAAAAATGTATTGAAAAGTGAGATATTTTACTAATTTATTTAATTAAAACAGTTAAATTATCTTTGCCAAAAAAAAAAAAAAAAAAAATTCACTGAATAACATGTTGTCAACACTAGATTACAAGGTTATCTATTTGTTAAACAGTTCAGTTCTTTGAAAGAATATAACTCAAATTGCATCACTAAAGAAGCATGTTTAGATTGAACTTTTATTTATTTTTATTGATGTATAATATTTGTACATATTTAATCGAGGTATATGATATTTTGTTACATGACTTGAATGTGTAATGATCAAGCAAGAGAATTTAGGATATCCATCACCTCGAGTATTTATTTCTCGGTGTTGGGACCATTTCAAGACTTATCTCCTAGCTCTTTTGAAATATACATATTTTTTCAACTGTAGTCACCCTAATCTACTATTAAACATTAGAACTTATTCCTCCTAACTGTATGTTTGTACCCATTAACCAACCTCTCTTCGTCTCTCCCACCCCCTGACACCCACACCTTTCCCAGTCTCTGGTATCTCTATCATTCTACTTTCAATCTCCATGAGATCAACTTTTTAAATTCCCATTTGTAAGTGAGAACATGTTATATTTGTCCTTCTGTACATCATCCTTATGCTGGATTTATATATTTTAAAATGACAGGAAACTGCATGTGCAGATCCCAGTTTATAGTACACATCAAGCAGTTCCAGCAGTTAGTGAATGTCATGACTTTTTTCTGCTTCTTGGAAGTGCTGCCAGCATCATTAGTGGCATTTTATGTGGCTCCCCTGATATTATTCAAGGTGTACATTACTGCACTAAACATAGTGAAAAATATGCAGGAACCACAAGAGATCACTTTTTACCAATATTTGCGATTTACTGGAGAGACCGCAACAGCAATAGGAGGTGGCTACGAAATTATTACAGTAGTACAGTATGTGCTAGAGTAGTTTTATGCAGTCATGATTGAATACTGCATATTTGTTTACACTTCTCTGTGTTTGCTTACATTTGTCTTGGTTGTAAATGTGCCACTTATGGACTGTGTTTGTATGCATAAATTTTGATAAATTTTAACTTTTCATAATAGACTCATATATATTTTAGAGTAGTAAATTATAAAATTAACTACTATCTACATATATTTTATGCATTCATGATATACTTAACTTTTTCTTATGTTTTTTGAGATTTCTCAAATTGTCATAAATCTTCAGAAAGTTTTCTAATATATTTATTAAAGAAAAATGCACATATAAGTGGACCTGTGCAGTTCAAACCTGTGGTGTTCAAGGATCAACTGTGTATACACACATGGTATATAATATATAAAATGTATATAGATAAATTTTGTTTCTTTTAAGAGGCCTTTTAAAAGAACCCATTCACAGTAATTAGAAATGTAAAATAACCAAGAATAGATTTTAAAAATAAAGTCTTTAGGTTTAGATGTAGAAAACTCTAAAATGTTATTGAAAACTGAAACCAGAATAATTGGAGTGACAGTATATTCTGCATGAGAGTTCTCCATTGTTGATATATCACGTTTAAATGGAATTCTCCTTCATTCACTCTTTCATCTTCATTTCATCTGCCTTTTGTCTCTAATTCACCATCCAAGCAGCTCTTGCTAAAGACATCAATGACGACTTTGTTGCTAAATTCATTGGATACTTTTGAATTTATCCCATAAGAACTCCCAATATTGGTGTAAATGATTATTTTTTAAAAAATGTTCTAACTCTTCACTTTGTGATAACACATTGTCTTGTTTTTCTTCATACTTCTCTGAATGCTACTTTATGCCTCTGCCTACTTTTCCTCTACCCTTCCCCCTATATAAATGTTGTAATGTTTAGAGTTTGACACAGGATCATCATCTTCTTCTGTTAACCTGTACTCTAAACCTTAGGTGATGTTACAGACTCCAGTGATTTTTTTTGTACTGTCTGCATGATGACAGTTCTTAACCTCATCTTTATTTAGATGTCCAATTTTTCATTGAACATATTTTTGATATTTCACAAAAATCTCCATCTCTTCATTCCTCAGACTGAATACCCCTGGTCTTCTCCACAAATGAGTTTTTCTGACATTTCCCATTATCAGTAGATTCCTTTTCTGTCTACCCACATGTTCATGTCAGAAACTTAGTACTTCACTTTGTCCTTTCTGTCTTGTCTACCTCCTTCAACCAATTCATTCTGACACCTAATCTAATCAGGTCAATGTTTTTTCTTGAACTATTGTGGTTGTTTCCTAAGAAATATGTCTACTGTCACTCTTGGTCCACTTTCTTCTTGTTAGCAACTATCATGATCTTTTGCAAACATAAATTGAATCATGTTATTTTCATATGCAACTCTTCAGTGGATTCCTATTTTACTTTAGCATCAATATCCTTTACAGTGACTACCAGCCATGTGCAATATGACCCTGGCTAACACTTTTAATTTCTGATAGTGTTCTCCCTTTCTCTTCCTGCCCCATGTTACTGACATTTCACTTTCCTTAGCTTTTCAGTGTCTTTTCTGCTTCAGATTTTTTATACAATCTGTTTCCTCTACCTTACTCTTACTCATCCTTCAGGTCTCATCTTAAATATGTCACTTACTAGAAAAGTCCCTCACTGGCTCCCCACTCTAATTAGGCCTGTAACTTATATGTTCAAAGTGCCTAATATTTGTTCTTCATAACAATTTTCTCAAATTGTAATTATATTTGCAAGTGTATGATTTTTTGACTAATGTCATTTCTACCCATCAGAATGTCTACTCCAAGAGGGTCACATTATAGATGCTAAATGAATATTTGTTTGAATAAATGAATGCATTGAGCTTGTGTGCTCAGCCAGTTTTAATGCTATGTCATGTGCTTGCTCCTGATGTTTCGGTGTCAATCAGCTGAAGCCTATACTCCATTTTATATTTAGTTTTTTATATTAACTTTGCATTTTTAGCTTGAATAATCAACACTTTTATAAGATTTTCATTAAAAGAGTATTTTTATTCAGTAATTAAGAGATAATTTTTTCACAAAGTTTGAAAAATTTATTCTTAGAAAATTAAAATCTAGATGTATTAAAAAGTTCTTAGTTTGACTTTTTATATAACAGTTGAGATACGTATTGCTACTTAACTTTTCTGTTTGATTTCCTATTAGCCAATGTTCTTATGTTATCTTCTTAAGATATATATATGTTAATATATATATTAAATATATATTAAATTATAAATAATATATAATAAATTATAAGTAATATATATTAAATATGCATTATTTAATACATATGTATTTATGTATATTATATGATATATATTTCATTGGACTGGGCCCATAAAACATACACAAATAGTTATTTTTTACTTAATGAGTTAATAAATAACTGAACAGGTTATATGTATTAGCTGTTCCCTTCAAAGGTGTTGCTTCTACTCCACTCTTTTTAAGTAAAGGAAGAATGTGCTGCATATCATTTCTTCTGTGTGAAAGAGTAGAGAGATGATATAGCCTGTGATTAGAGGGACTGATAAAAGAAAAAAGTTCCTTCTCCTTTTTACCTTTTTTGCATTTTTATTACAAATATTATTGTTATGCTATTTTAAAGTTCATGACCTCCTGGGAGGTGTGGCAGATAATTGGTTGAAGACTCTTTGATGATATACCTGCTTTGAGTTGTAACTTGCCACACTCTCTTTTGTATTTAGAAAATTTCTATAGTAGGGATTTTAAGAATGTATCCTTTAAAGTGATTGAATGTATTTTTTAAATTTAAGCATGGTTTATAGCAAAATTATTAATTTTTTTTTAGCTATCTGAAGATGAAGATCAAATATCACAGCAAATTGAAGATTCAAATAGGATGCCCATCAAAACCAAAGAAACAACTAATAATTTTTATGTAGAAAGGATGGAAAAACTTTCAGGTGATAGGATTGTTAAAAACAATGACAAAATTCATAAACAGAATGAGAATTTCTACCAGTTCTCAGTGAAATGTAATACAGATCAGTTTACGCAGCCACAGTGCAATTCAGCACACATCTTACAAAACAAAACCAATAGTAACTGCATTCTGCAGGCTGCAAGATGTGATGTAGGGACACAAACAGGGAATGAATCTGTAATGGAGGAAAAATTAGATGCTGCCATACAGTGTAATCTAATTTCAAAATGTACATGTAGAAGTGATGTTTCTCTTTGCAACTTTGAAAGGTGCAGTGAAAGTATTAAGGCAGATACCACTGGAGGGCAGGAAATCCTTAAGAACAAGTAATATTCTAAAATCTCTACCTAGGATGTAGAATTTCGCTTGCCCTTAGAAAACAATAGTAAATGTTGAAAATTTCATTATCATGGTAAGAAATGAGAAAATGTAGCTAAGCACAAGCTGACAGTGTTCAGAGAGTATATTGATGGTTCATGTTAAAACATTTTAATATTATTAATGTATGTATTTAACTTTTATATTGACATTTCATTAATAGCTTTGGTATATGGCAGAGTTTTTAGAAAATAATAGTAAATTTACTAGCATTCTTATGTACATTCAGTATATTAAAATGATTTGCTGTTATGGGTTAAAAATGTGCTTAAATGCTTTCTTCCTTGTTGCATTTATTTAAATATTCTTTCTAGTTGCATCTTCTGGCAAAAATGTTCTCTTTCAAGATTTTAAGATAGAAAATAATACCTAATATATTTAATATCCTCGTTATAATAATTTTGTTATCCATTTCTCTTTAATATTTTGTTCCCATTTAATTCTAGCATTAATGTATAGATAATATACATATCTTCTCTTGCATGGCATAGTTGTTTTTGTGGGTGCTGGTATTAATTCAAAGGAAGTGTCCTATAGGATTAAAAGATGTTTTAATGCTTGTAAAAAAGAATTGTTTGAAATTGAAAAATAATGATTTATGTTACTAATTTTAATGATGCTAAGATTCTTTTCATAAATATAATAAGATTTCTTATTTCTAAAATGTAGGCTTTGTTACTAACACAACACTGATTTTGTATCAAGGTTTTGTATTCTTTCAAGGCACAGAGAAGAGGGCATTTCAATATCTAACTGAACCACAAATCAAATTGTTAGAGGTTTCTGTGCCTTTAAAGAAAACAATGGTTTCGTGTTACATTTTTATATACAGATATGTCACTCAAGAGTGTGTTTTGCAGAGATGATTTGGGGCCTAGCAATTTAGCATCACCAATTGCTAAAGTAGCAATCTTCAGATTTTTAGCTAGTTTTAGGAAGGTTTTTTCTGTTGCCTGACAGAGTACAATAAGCTCCTAAGTATTTTCTTCCAGCTTAATGATCAACTCATGAAAGGGGAATATAATTAGCTGATATATGTATGCTGATAGTTTTTCAAAAGGCCAGATTTTTATCCTGATACTATATGAAAGGTACTCCATTGTGGACTAATTATCCCGAGCATTATTTTGGAAAATACTGCACTGTATAGCAGTGAAGACTGATATATAAAAAAAGAAGATCTATATGGTTGACAGTAGAATAAACTTGAGCTGTGAACCTTGGGTTGGTTTCAAGCATCAAATCAACTGATTTTTTCCAAACATCCGTCAAAGCCTAGTAATACTGAAAGTACGTTAATTACAAAAGTTCGCACCTAGTACTGTTTATATCAATATCATAATGTAGCAGTTAAGCTCAGTAAGATGAAGAATTTCAGGGCTTTAAAAAATGCAGTGACCGCTCACGGTGAGAGCAGAGGAAGGTGCAGTGCAGTAAAGAATTTAATCTTGCCCCAAAAGAGGTCTTGCTATTGTCCTTGGCTTCTGAGAGGTAACCTTGAAGCCCTTGGAATGTCATGGCTAGTGAGTGTCTTTATTTGTCTGGGAAGCCTGGGCCAATTTAGATAGTAACAATATGATTTAGGGTGGAGACATTGAGTAAAGCAGTAACAGCTTGCCTTCTTAAGGGGTCAGAAACTGAGATTGGATAGTCAGCCACACCACTGTGATTGAGCCCCGGTAAAGACTTTGAATATCAAGGCTCAGGTGAACTTCCCTGGTTGGCAATACTTCATGTGAATTATGACAGTCATTGACAGGAAAGTAATACTGTCCATGACTCCATGAGAAAGGATGACTGAAAACTCCCCATTTGTTACTTTCCTAGACTCTGTCCTTCTCTTGGTTGATTTTAACTGGTTCCCTTTTCCTATAATAAACCATAACTGTGAATATAATATCTTTGAGTGTGTTCTGTGAGTCCTTCTAATGAATTACCAAATCTGAGGGTGGTCTTGGAACCCACAGACTTGCTGTTGGTATCAGAAGTAAAGGCAGTTTTATGGACGTATCCCTAACTTCACAATTGCTAATTCCTTAGATGCTTTAAGGACATAAATATATTCAGGGTGGAAAGTGAGTATAGATTTGCACGATAAGCCATCTTATGTAATTATAACATACTTCTGAAAATGCATTACTGGTTTGGACTTTGTCTTGGTGAAATCATTTGATGAGAATATAAATAAACAATTGAAGTAGACATTGTTTTTCATTCCATGTTTGTAATTTAATGTTTATAAAGCAGAGTAAATTCTAGCTAAGTTATATCCAGATGAAACAAAATGGAAACTTAATGATTCTGCACACATTTCTAATGTAAACTGCCAATCACAATGACTTCAGATAAGATAGTATATATTCAGTAAGGGCTGATGCTATATAGTATTGTGCTGGAGTTAATGTGTAACCATATTTGTGAAACAGTACATTGTTTTGGTCCACAACAACTCTAGGAAGTTTCCATCTGTAATAAGATGAGAGGGTATCTTTAGGGGTAGTTTCATGTAATTTACTTTTAAAGCATGTATAACAATTGTAATTTATTTATAATTTCTTGGTTAATGTTTATTTTCCTCCATGACAATGTAGCAGTGTAGCAAATGCTGTCTGTGCCCTGCTCACATTTCCTGGGCACCCCCCATTTTCATACATGCCAGACTGACTTCCAGCTGCAAGTGCATGACTCGTTTCCTAAAGGGTTTCTTTTGGCTGCCAGTACCTCTTCTGCCTTGGAGGAGGCAGATGGAAGTACCAAAGTGTTAATGCTGTTTGAGTGCAGTTGTTTTAAACAACAACTGAATAGGAATTGGTGAATGAATACTTCTCCCATGCCTCTTGGGCAGGATAAGTCTTTGAAAGTGTGTTCTACAACTCTGCTTCCCCAAAAGTATCCACTGACCAGTAACGGTAGCATCAGTACTGGTTGGGAACTGGTTAGAAATTAAAATTTGTGGAACCCACCCCTAAATTACTGAATCAGAGCCTCAGGCTGTAGGTCCTGGAATCTGTAGAGTGATGTCTGCACTCTCTCATGTTGGAAAACCCTATTCCTGCTGAGTTCCTCAGAAGAATTAACCTTAAGTTGCTTATAATGGTAACTTGCTTAATAACACACACTTTATTACTTTCCTTATTTTCCTGTCTGTCTCCTTTCCCACTTCCATGTGTTTCTTGATTTCATACCCCAAACAAACTGTATGTACATGATTCCTCGCCTCATAGTTTGTTTTTGGGGCAAGTCAAATTAAGACAGGCGGAGATTGTGGCAAGTAGATGAATGAATTGGCTTCATAGGTATATCTAAAAGGTTAACCTTGCTAGTTTTTGTAGTTTTACCATTCTCTAGCTTCAGATTTCCGTTTCTGCCATCTGCTGAAAATTTAGTATGTGAGTGAAGTGGCATGTAGGTACAAGTAAAGAGATAATTCGAGAAGTGAAATATATATATAGAAGGATAAATTATCAAGAATGCTGGAAGAGAAAATAAATAGAAAATATGAAAGAGTGGTTAAACAATAAGGACAGAATGAGAAGCTTTATGTGTTTAATTGAAGTAACACAGTATAGGAGAGAGAAAAAATAGAGGCATAATTTGAAGAGATAATACCTGAGAATTTTTCCAGAATTGATCTTTTATATAATCCACAGATTCAGGAAGACCAGCAAATTCCAAGTGGGATTTAAAAAACTGAAATATATATTCTAGTCCCAACATAATAAAATGACGGATCCTCAAAGTCAAATGAAAAACAGAAAGCCACTGAAGAGAAACACTACTTTCTTAGAAAAGACAGCTACAGTGTCAGATGACTCACTAATAGCAATGATGGAAGCCAAAAGACAGTGTAATAATACCTTTCAAATGCTGATAGAAAATAATTGTCATTCCAAAATTGTGTTTCCAGCCCTAGTTTTGAAATTACAAAAGTAGCCACTACTAGCATGAAGGATCTGCTTCTGTAGGATTTGGTGACTTATATTTAGGGTCTCTATATTCTATATAGATAAGCACTTTCACTTTTACTGTAGGAAAGGTTTTTCCTGATTGTATCTCTGTTTGCTCTTCAACCCATATGTTCAACCATTTTCTTATTTCTTACATGTCTGTAGGCCTTTTTAGAGACTTCATAGCACTTGAAATGGCTTTAGCCACAGGCATTTGTTTTATTTTTGCAGTGCTCTCTCTGTTGGTCTACAGTGTGTATCCCTTTATGCCTGTTGCTCAGGAGATACCATGTGTTTTCTCATTTCTTTCAAAAGGCTTTATTTCAAGCTTCTCTTTAATACTTAATTCTTCTCATGCACTGCTTGAAATTTTAAAATCAGGACACATAGGCATATTTAGGAAGTTGAGTGACTATGTATATTTTATATGTGTGATATCTATAAATGTCTACAATGTGGAAGAATAGCAAGACACAAACTTATGAGATAATACACACAGTGAATTGAGGTAGCTGGTAGGCATCTGAGGGGTGTGCTTGTGTTCATTTGGTGTATTATGTGGTTCAGTTCTGGTGGGCACAGGTTTGTGTGTTCACCTGGTATTTCTTATGGGCACAACTGCATATCAGCCAGTGTGATACTTGCATTATGCTCAACTTGTTTCCAAATATGTCAGTCATGTGGAAACAAATTTGCCTTTTCAAAACAACTTGGACCAGCAAAACTATTTTCCCAGTCTTTATTGTCTTTTAATTTTCTTTTTCTTTTTTTATTTCCTTTTTAAAAAATTATTTGCTATAACTTAAGTTCTGGGATACAGGTGCATAATGTGCAGGTTTGTTACATAGGTATACATGTGCCATGGTGGTTTGCTGCACCCATCAATCCATAATCTACATTAGGTATTTCTCCTAATGCTCTCCTTCCCCTAGTCCCCCACTCCCTGTCAGGCCCCGATGTGTGATGTTCCCCTCCCCTGTGTCCATGTGTTCTCATTGTTCAACTCCCACTTATGAGTGAGAATATGGAGTGTTTGGTTTTTGGTTCCCATGTCAGTTTGCTGAGAATGATGGCTTCTGGCTTCATCCATGTCCGTGCAAAGGACATGAACTCATCCTTTTTTATGGCTGCATAGTATTTCATGGTATATATGTGTCACATTTTCTTTATCCAGTCTATCATTGATGGACATTTAGGTTGGTTCCAAATATTTGTTATTGTGAATAGTGATGCAATAAATATACGTGTGCATATGTCTTTATAGTAGAATGATTTACAATCCTTTGGGTATATTCCCAGTAATGAGATCGCTGGGTCAAATGGTATTTCTGGTTCTCGATCCTTCAGGGATTGCCACAATGTCTTCCACAATGGTTGAACTAATTTATACTCCCACCAACAGTGTAAAAGCGTTTCAGTTTCTTCACATCCTCTCCAGCATCCATTGTTTCCTGACTTTTTAATGATCTCCATTCTAACTGGTGTGACATAGTATCTCATTGTGATTTTGATTTGCATTTCTCTAATGATCAGTGATAATGAGCTTTTTTTCATAGGTTTGTTGGCTGCATAAATGTCTTGTTTTGAGAAGTGTCTGTTCATATCCTTCACTCACTTTTTGATGGGGTTGTTGGTTTTTTTCTTGTAGATTTGTTTAAGTTCTTTGTAGATTCTGGATATTAGCCCTTTGTCAGTTGGATAGATTGCAAAAATTTTCTCTCATTCTGTAGGTTGCTTGTTTACTCAGATGATAATTTATTTTGCTGTGCAGAAGCCCTTTAGTTTAATTAGATCCCATTTGTCTATTTTGGCTTTGTTGCCATTGCTTTTGGTGTTTTAGTCATGAAGTCCTTGCCCATGCCTATGTCCTGAATGTTATTGCCTCAGTTTTCTTCTAGGGTTTTTGTGGTTTTACATCTTACATTTAAGTAAGTCCATCTTGAGTTAATTTTTGTATAAAACGTAAGGAAGGGATCCAGTTTCAGTTTTCTGCAGATAGATAACCAGTTTTCCCAACACCATTTATTAAATAGGGAATTCTTTCCCCATTGCTTGCTTTTGTCAGGTTTATCAAAGATAGGATGGTTTTAGATATGTGACATTATTTCTGAGGCCTCTGTTCTGTTCCATTGGTCTATATATGTGTTTTGGTACCAGTACCATGCTGTTTTGGTTACTGTAGCCCTGTAGTATAGTTTGAAGTCAGGTAGCATGATGCCTCCAACCTTGTTCTCTTTGCTTAGGGTTGTCTTGGCTATACAGTCTCTTTTTTGGTTCCATATGAAGTTTAAAATAGATTTTTCAAATTCTGTGAAGAAAGTCAGTGGTAGCTTGATGGGGGTAGCACTGAATCTGTAAATTACTTTGCGCAGTATGGCCATTTTCACAATAATGATTCTTCCTATCCACGAGCATGGAATGTTTTTTCATTTGTTTGTGTCCTTTCTTATTTTCTTGAGCAGTGGTTTTTAGTTCTCCTTGAAGAAGTCCTTCACATCCCTTGTAAGTTGTATTCCTAGGTATTTTATTCTCTTTGTAGCAGTTGCGAATGGGAGTTCACTTATGATTTGGCTCTCTGTCTATTATTGGTTGTATAGGAATGCTTGTGATTTTTGCACATTGATTTTGTATTCTGAGACTTTACTGAAGTTGCTTATCAGCTTAAGGAGATTTTAGGCTGAGAAGATGGAGTTTTCTAAATATACAATCATGTCATCTGCAAACAGAAACAATTTGACTTCCTCTCTTCCTAATTGAATACCCTTTATTTCTTTCTTTTGCCTGATTGCTCTGGCCAGAACTTCTAATACTATGTTAGCTAGGAGTGGTGAGGGAGGGCATCCTTGTCTTATGTTGGTTTTCAGAGAGAATGCTTTTAGTTTTTGCCCATTCAATATGATATTGGCTGTGGGTTTATCATAAATAGCTCTTATTATTTTAGATACGTTCCATAAATACCTAGTTTATTGAGAGTTTTTAGCATGAAGAGCTGTTGAATGTTATCAGGGGCCTTTTCTGCATCCATTGAGATAATCATGTGGTTTTTGTCTTTTGTTCTGTTTATGTGAAGGATTGTATTTATTGATTTGCATATGTTGTACCAGCCTTGCATCCCAGGGATGAAGCCGATTTGATAGTGATGAATAAGCTTTTTGATGTGTTGCTGCATTTGGTTTGCCATTATTTTATTGAGGATTTTCATATCGATGTTCATCAGGGATATTGGCCTAAAATTATTATTTTTGGTTATGTCTTTGCCAGGTTTTGGTATCAGGATGACGCTGACCTCATAAAATGAGTCAGGGAGGAGTTCCTCCCTTTCTGTTCTTTGGAATAGTTATTATGAAGAAATGGTACCAGCTCCTCTTTGTGTACCTCTGGTAGAATTTGGCTGTGAATCCACCTGTTCTTGGGAGTTTTTTGGTTGGTATGCTATTAATTGCTGCCTCAATTTCAGAAGTAATTATTGCTCTAGTCAGGGATTCGAATTCTTCCTGGTTTAGTCTTGGGAGGGTGTATGTGTTCAGGAATTTATCCATTTCTTCTAGAGTTTCTAGTTTATTTGTGTAGAGGTGTTTATACTATTCTCTGATGGTATTTATGTGGGATCAGTGGTGATATCCTCATATCATTTCTTATTCCATCTATTTGATTCTTCGTTCTTTTCTTCTTTATTAGTCTGGCTAGTGGTCTATCTATTTTGTTAATCTTTTCAAAAAACCAGCTCCTAGATTCATTGATTTTTTTTGAAGGGTTTTTTGTGTCCATCTCCTTCAGTTCTGCCCTGGTCTTAGTTATTTCTTCTCATCTGATAGCTTTTGAATTTGTTTGCTCTTGCTTCTCTAGTTCTTTTAATTGTGATATTTAGGGTGTCGATTTTAGATCTTTCCTGGTTTGTCCTGTGGGCATTAGTGCTATAAATTTCCCTCTAAACACTGCTTTAGCTGTATCCCAGAGATTCTGGTACATTGTGGCTTTGTTCTTCCTGGTTTCAAGAACTTATTTCTGCCTTAGTTTCATTATTTACCCAGTAGTCATTCAGGAGCAGGTTGTTCAGTTTCATGTAGTTGTGTGGTTTTGAGTGAATTTTTAAATCCTGAGTTCTAATTTGGTTGCACTGTAGCCTGAGAGACTGTTATTATTTCCATTATTTGGCATTTGCTGAGTGTTTTACTCCCAATTATATGGTCAGTTTTAGAGTAAGTGTGATGTGGTGCTGTGAAGAATATGTATTTGTTGATTTGGGGTGGAGAGTTCTATAGATGTCTATTAGGTCCACGTGGTCCACAGGTGAATTCAAGTCCTGGATATCCTTGTTAATTTTCTGTCTCGTTGATCTGTCTAATACTGACAGTGGGATGTTAAAGTCTCCCACTATTATTGTGTGGGAGTCTGAATCTCTTTGCAGGTCATTAAGAACTTGCTTTATGTATCTGGGTGCTCCTGTGTTGGGTGCATATATATTTAGGTTAATTAGCTCTTCTTGTTCCATCAGTCTCTTTACCATTAATGTAACGTCTTTCTTCGTCTCTTTTGATCTTTGTTGATTTAAAGTCTGTTTTATCAGAGACTAGCATTGCAACTGCTGCTTTTTTTTTCTTTCCATTTGCTTGGTAAATATTCCTTCATCCCTTTATTTTGAGCCTATGTGTGTCTGCACATGAGATGGGTCTTCTGAATACAGCATACCATAGGTCTTGACTTGATCCAGTTTGCCAGTCTGTGTCTTTTAATTGGGGCATGTAGTCTGTTTACATTAGGTTAATATTGTTAGGTGTCAATTTGGTCCCGTCACTATGATGCTAGCTAGTTATTTTGCCCATTAATTGATGCAGTTTGTTCATAGTGTTGATGGTCTTTACAATTTGGTATGTTTTTGCTGTAGCTGGTACTGGTTTTTCCTTTCCATATTTAGTGCTGCTTTTAGGAGCTCTTTTAGGGCAAGTCTGGTGTTGACAAAATCTCTCAGCATTCGCTTGTCTGTAAACCATTTTATTTCTCCTTGCTTCTGAAGCTTAGTTTGGCTGGATATGAAATTCTGGGTTGAAAATTCTTTAAGAATGTTGAATATTGGCCCCCACTCTCTTCTGGCTTGCATGGATTCTGCAGACAGATCTGCAGTTAGTCTAATGGGCTTTTGTTTGTTGATAACCTGACTGTTCTCTCTGGCAGCCCTTAACATTTTTTCCTTCATTTCAACCTTGGTGAATCTGATGATTATGTCTTGGGGTTGCACTTCTTGAGGAGTATCTTTGTGATGTTCTCTGTATTTCCTGAATTGGAATGTTGGTGTCTCTTGCTAGGCTGGGAAAATTCTCCTGGGTAATATCCTGAGGAGAGTTTTCAACTTGGTTGCGTTCTCCCTGTCACTTTCAGGTACAGCAATCAAATGTAAGTTTGTTCTTTTCACATAGTCCTATATTTCTTGGAGGATTTGTTCATGCTTTTTTCATTATTTTTTCTCTAGTCTTGTCTTCATGCTTTATCTCATTGAGATGATCTTCAGTCTCTGATACCATTTTTTCCACTTGATTGATTCAGCTATTGATATTTGTGTATGCTTCACAATGTTTTTGTGCTGTTTTTCAGCTCCATCAGGTCATTTATGTTCTGTAAACTGGTTATTCTAGTAAACAATTCTCTCATTTTTTTTTCAAGGTTCATTGCTTCCTTGCATTTGGGTTAGAACATGCTCCTTTAGCTTGGAGGAGTTTGTTATTAATCACCTTCTGAAGCCTACTTCTTTCAGTTCATCAAACTCATTCTCATCCAGTTTTGTTCCCTTGGTGGTGAAGGGTTGTGATCCTTTGGGGGAGAAGAGGCCTTCTGGTTTTTGGAATTTTCAAACTTTTTGTGCTGGTTTTTCCTTATCTTTGTGGATTTATCTACCTTTTGTCTTTGATGTTGGTGACCTGCAGATGGGGTTTATGTGTGGGCATCCTTTTTGTTGATGTTGATGCTCTTCCTTTCTGTGTGTTAGTTTTTCTTGTAATAGTCAGGCCCGTCTGCTGCAGGTCTGCTGGAGTTTGCTGGAGGTCCACTATACACCCTGTTTGCCTGGGTATCACCAGTGGAGGCTGCAGAACAGCAAAGATTGTTGCCTGTTTTTTCCTCTGGAAGCTTCCTCCTAGAGGGACACCTGCAAGATGCCAGCTGGAGCTCTCCAGTATGAGGTGTCTGTTGACCCCTGCTGGGAGATGTCTTCCAGTCGGAAGGCGCAAAGATCAGAGACCTACTTGAGGAGGCAGTGTGTCCCCTAGCAGAGCTCAAGTGCTGTGCTGGGAGATCTGCTCTCTTCAGAACCAACAGGCAGGAATGTTTAACTTTGCTGAAGCTACACCTACAGCTGCCTCTCCCTCCAGGTGCTCTGTCCCAGGGCGATGGGAGTTTGATTTATAAGACCCTAACTGGGGCTGCTGCCTTTCTTTCAGAGATGTACCTGCCCAGAGAGGAGGAATCTAGAGAGGAAGTCTGGCTATAGCGGCTTTGCTGAGCTGCAGTGGGCTCTACCCACTTCAAAGTTCTTGGCAGTATTTTTTACACTGTGAGGGGAAAATTGCCTACTCAAGCCTCAGTAATAATGGACGCCCCTCCCCTCATCAAGCTTGAGCATCCCATCGCATGTCAACTTCAACTTCAGACTGCTATGCTGGCAGTGAGAATTTCAAGTCGGTGTATCTTAGCTTGAAGGGCTCCATGAGAGTGGGACCCACCGTGCCAGACCACTTGGCTCCCTGGCTTCAGTCCCCATTCCAGTGGAGTGATGAATGGTTCTGTCTGGCTGGTGTTCCAGGCACCACTGGGGTATGAACAAAACTCCTACAGCTAGCTTGGTGTCTACCCAGATGGCTGCCCAGTTTTGTGCTTGAAACCCAGTGCCCTGGTAGTATACTAGGGGAATTCCCTTAGGCATCTGAGAGAATTTCCTGGACCATGGGAAAAGCATAGTATCTGGGCCAGAATGCACCATTCCTCACAGCACAGTCCCTCATGGCTTCCCTTCTTGGCTAGGGGAGGAAGTTTTCCCATCCTTTGTACTTCCCTGGTGAGGGAGCACCCCACCCTGCTTCTGCGGGCCTTCTGTGGGCCGTACCCACTGTCTAACCAGTCCTAATGTGATGAGCCGGGTACCTCAGTTGGAAACACAGAAATCACCTGCCTTCTGTGTTGATTTCGCTGGGAGTTATGGACTGGAGCTGTTTGTATTCAACCATCTTGCCCAGGAATCGTCTTTTAATTTTCTTAATAGTGTCTTTTGAAAAGGGCAAAAGTTTTAAATTTTGATAAAGTCAAATTTAACTTTTAAAAAATATTGATTGTGGTCACAGAAATTTTCTCCTGATTTTTCTTCTAGAAGCTTTGTATTTTTAGTTCTTATATTTGGTCCTATGATTCATTTTCAGCTAATTGTTGTGGTGTCTGTAACATAGGGTTATTTGGGGTTTTATATATATATATATATTTTTTTTTTTGGTATAGATATCCAGTTGCTCCAGCACTGTTTGTTGAAAAGACTACTCTTTCTTAATTAATTTTGCACTTTTATCAAAAATCAGTTGACCATACCTGTGTGTTTGAACTCTTTATTCTGTTTCATTGATTTATATATCTCTTTTTACACCAATATCATACTGTCTTGATTATAGTGTAGCTGCTGCTTTTTCAAAATTGTTTGGGCTGGACTTGGTTGTTTGCATTTCCATAGGAATTTTTGGCTACAGCTTGTCAATTTCTACCAAAAATTCCTGGTTGGATTTTGATAAGAATTGTGTTGATCTGCTCTCTCAATTTGGAGAAGGACTGATACCTTAATAACATTTAGTTTTATAATCAATGAATATGCTGTATCTCTTTATTTATTCAGGTTTTCTTTAATTTATTGCAGCAGTCTTTTGTCCAAAGTACAACTTCTTGAGAAACATGAAAGTTATTTTAAGCCACTAACTTTTGAGGAGTTTTTTTTTTTTAACCCATAGTAGATAACTGGTAACACTTTTTTTGTAGCTGGGAGTGATGTGCTAGCATAACAAAACCACAAAACATGTGGCTTTAGGACTAGGTGGTGGTCGAAGCTGGAAGAACCTTAAGATTGTTAGTTAAGGTCTAAGGGCCTTAAAGAGATTCTTAGTGTAACTATATGGCCCTTGAGGTGGCTCATATTTCACAATTTCCTTCAGTGAGGGATGAAAGGAAATTAAAGATAATGTTATTGAAAGTTGGAAGGATTGGAATATTTATTACATAGTGACATAAAGTTCAACAGTATCACCTGAAGTAATATGGAAAATAGAAATAGAAAATAAGACTAGACAATTATGCTGATTTTCAAGGAGAATGTTGATGATGACTCCTGGTCTCTAGCTGCCTATTATAACATGGCAGATGAGAGTGTTAAGCAACAGAAAGAACTTTAATATATAAAGAAGCCAGAACTTGCTGGGATCAAAAATATAACTTCCTCATTGTAGTCTCTTCAGTTGGCAAATGAGGCTAAAATTAAGAAAAGCCTATTGGATGAAGGTCAAATTTAGGACCTTGTCATGAAAAAATTTTGTAATAAAGATAATTGTACAACCTTTTGCAAAGATTTGAGGTAGTATTTTATTCAGGTAACTTTCTCTAAGGATCTTGAGGGACATGCATTGTAGATTGCCTCTTGTAAACAATAGGGCTTATGAATGTCAGGGTGCTTTCCTATAGTAACCTTATGGAAACTAAAGGTAGAGAAATGCTTATCTTGATGAATTTTGTGAGTGTAACTTTGGCAGATGGGGTGAACCCCAGTATGATTCATGTGAGACCCACAAAGTTTTAAGAGAAGCATACTTGCAGAAACACTGCTAGCTTGGACTAAAAGGGACAGAGGCAGATAATCACAAAAGGAGAGCTTTGGAATTCTGAAGTAATTCTAGTAGGAAGCAGGTTGAGAAAACTACTTAGCTGCAAACATTTTTTAATGGAAAAGCATTTTTTAATGGAAAAGGATGACTTGAGGAGGAACTGTGAGATCAGAGGATAGAGCTAAGACCCATGGAGATGCTATGCTGTGTTATCAGACAGCAGACCTGAGGCAAGGAGCCAATAGTGTGAGCATGGCAGGATTACAGAATTGTTATGGACTAGTGAATCCTGTTTGCCTTTCTTTTCCTTCCTTTTCAATGGGAAAGTCTGTAGTAATTATCCTGTGCTTCTTCCACCATTGTATGTCAATGTGTGAAGGACATATAACTTGTCTCTTTAGTTCACCAGGTCTTTGGATTGAGGATAACTGTACTTTATGAGCTGTATTTGATAAATGATATCTGAGGAGATTCATCCACACTGGTTGCCTAAGTAAGTGGAGTATATTTTGCATGTGAAAGGAATATAAAAATGTGTGTCCAAAGGGCATGTTTGCAATTTCTTTCACACTCCTTCCACAGAAGGTGGTGTCTATTTGCCCTTCCCTTATCTGTGAACCTTAATGACTTGCTTCTAACAAAACAGAATGAGGAAGAAGTGATGTTGCATGGTTTCCAAGGCTATGTCATAAAATGTGATAGAATTTTCAGCAGGCATGCACACTCTCTCTTTCAGGACACATTCCATGGGTGTCCTGAGCTGCCATTTAAGAAGTCTGGCTACCTAAAGCCTCCACGCTGGAGAGACCATGTGGAGGGACCACATAGTGATTGAGAGTAAGATGCCTGAGAAGCCCCAGCTTTCCCCAGCCCCAGCCTTTTGGGTCTTCTCAGCTTGAACACTAGATGTGCAGCCCCAGTCCATGGTGAGTAGAAATGAGCTGTCCCTACTAACCCTGCTCAGATTTCATATTTATGATAAGATATGTTGTTTTATGCAACTAAAAGTTTGAGGTGGTTGCTACACAGCATTAGATAATTGGAACAGAGTACCTTTCACTGTCTTATTCTCCTTAATGCTGTATTTACTGTTGAGAGACAGAACTGTGTTGCATTACTTTTTGTTTTTTAACATGTATGGCTCCAAATAATGTTTTTTTTTACACAGTGGAGACTCAATAAATCCAGTTGGTGATATTAAACATTGGAGCACAACCCAGAATATATGCACCTGGCTTTTAAAGCAGGTCTATTCTAGCAATGTTTGGATTACTTTACATTTCCCCTTGAAAGTTCGTTCTTGTTGCTTTGTTTACCTTAGTTACGTTCTACCCTTTGCTTTAGTTCAAAAACTAGTATCTAGCATTTCTTTTACTTTATCTCAACTTCTACTCCTTAACCTAAATTTGCCTCATGGCCTGATGATGATATTTATAAAATATATTGAGCTATATGTAAGTTTTATAAGGTCAAGAGCCATTGTATCTCCCTGAAACAGTGCCTAGTACAGAGTGTTTACTCAGTAATCATTTCTTGATTTATCATAACTATATAGGAGACACAGAAGCAACTTTATATGCATACCTCCTTTAATCCCCACAACACATTATTAGGATTTTTATCCCCATTTTGCAGATAATGAAGTTGAATAAGCTAACGAAGTGATTTTCCCAAGTCAGTAAGTCAGTAGTGGAGACAGGATTTGAATCAAATGTCTGACTTCAAAGCCTATGCTCTAATGACTGATTTTTAACCATAAATTCTAGCATATGTTAACCATAAATTTCTAGCAGTTGAATTAGGTATTATCCATTGACTTTGCTTACAACATGTATTTTATTGGATATTTGGCCATTGCTTCTCAAGAACTTATGCCTTGCTTGTCCCTGATTTGTGTGTTTCTACATTCCATCCTATGGTTCACATTTGAGTGTCCGTGGAAAGAATCTACCAAAATGTGATTAACTATGCACATAAAATTCTGAACTAAGAAGACCAATTTCATTAACACAGAGAATAACCTGTCTAGATGAAAAATTTATGAAATCTAACATTCACTGGAGTCATTTAAATGTTTCCATGCTTGACAAAAATTAAGATTTGTAGGAATGAGTGAAAAGACCTATGGCAATTCTTTTTTAATGTTAGATTTCATACTCTTAGACTTGGACATTTTAAATCTTCCAGATATACCAGAAAATGTTTTTGTTCTGTTAAGCTGAAATCACTTGCTCATGTGGAGTCTGTTTTCCTGTTGCATGTTGGCATGAGAATTAACTCTGTTTCCCTGCTCTTGGCCATTTGGTCCTCACCTTTTTGTGTCACTGAACATGTATGTGAGCAATATTTGCCACCTTCTATCTTTTAAGAATTTTTATTCGTATGTCATTTATGAATTAGAGAAAGTGAATGCATAAAAACTGAGAGAAATTAGCAAGGTAAACCAAGAGAGCAGTTAGAAACATTTGAAAAATCAAAATGCAATGAGTATAAAAATATCTTTTTCATGTCATAACCTAATTATACTGACACCTTATTATGTTCGATAGTCAAATCCCATTGTCCTTAATAATTTATAATGGGAAACTACTTCATTTTGGCTAAGATCAGATTCAATGGTTATTATTTTCTTGGACCACTTTTAATTGGAAATAACTTCATCTGACTTTACAGAAAGTGACCTTAATAATTTTTGGAGCTTCCAACATTTGTTTAATATGTATGAAAGTAAAATATTTCAGTGTATATCTTAATCTGGGAGTCTTTTCTAAATTTTACAGCCAGACTTACTGTATATTTTCAAATGTCATTGCCATATACTGAGCAAGTTTGAAAAATGGGAGATTAAAAAATCAAGTGGATATATTTCCGATTCAATCGTATTTTTATAATATGAAATAACAAATATTTTATTAGAAAATTTTTCCAAGTAAAATAGCTGATAAGATTATGCTATTGAATTGAGATGCAGAGTTGCAATTCTGTTTACAACTACAACTTTTGCTCTTCCTATAAAAATGTACTTAACAATTATTTGTAGAGGACTTACCATGTGCAAATAAATGCCTAGAGGCTATGGAAGATACAGATTAGTTGAGACAGCCCCTTTCTCTATGAGTTTTTAATTTAATAGAGTATTCATTCGTTTATTCATTCAGTCCTTTAGTCAGTAAACAATATTGATTGAACACCTACTGAGTTCAGGTATTGCCAAAGCAATGATCACACATTAGAAGAAAAGATAGAACTGATCCCTAGCCTTCAAAACTCATGATCTATTAGGAGCTCCCAAATAAAGAAAATACAGCAGAATAGCATGATTGAATTATTTACTCATATTGAGTTAAAATATGTCACTTTTGGCTGGGATGCTCAAGGAGGTCTTTCTTGAAGTTATACTTCTAAATCGTATAAGTCACCACATGAAATAAATGCTCAGAGCCTTCATGTTTTGAAATTAATTACAAAAACCAAATGCAGTACTGTAGATTGCCAAAATGATCATAATTTTCTACCCCTTTCTGTATTCCCATCTGGTAAAATGTGATGTATTTTCTTTTATGAAGAGGTGTAATCTGTTTCTCTACCTCTGGAATTTGGGTATGCATTGTGACTTGATTTTGCCCAAAAAATATGGCAGATGTGAAGTTGTGACACTTCTTAGCCTATAACTCAAGCTTGCATGCTTCTGCTCTCTTTCTTAGAATCCCTCTCATCTTCCATGGATAAGTCTGGGCAAGCTTATTCATGAGAAGACATGTGTAGAAGAGAGATGTGCCATCCCAGCTGAGTCCTCTTAGGTAGCTGTCATACAGCCAACGTAACTGTTGATGTCATGTGTTAGTGATATTAGGAGTTATGGCAAGAGCTACCCTTATAGGACCATTTGACATTATCAAACCACGAAATTGTGTATTTGTTGCTATATACCCCTACATTTTAGATGGTTTATTACACAGAAATAACTAGCTGATATGCCAGTTAATAAAAATCTTCCTAATGCTTTAGAGTTGGGGGCAGTAGCACAGTTAATAGGTGAAACTGCATGTAGGAGAAAAAATTTAATTACCAAGCTTTTAAGACCATTTACATGGCATATGTATTTCTGGGGAATCTTTTTTTCGCTAGCCAATTTTCTTTCCTATAGTGAATTTTTGTGGCAAATGTGGAGTTAGGATTGAAATTATTCATAGGCTATATTTCTTTCCAAAATGTTGTCTCAAATTAATAGGAAATAGGTATTTATTTTCACAAAAACAGCATGCTATATAAGTTTTTAGTGTTTTTTGTTTTATTTTCTGGGCACCACTTTACAAGGTGTAAGTGATACATTAAGGTTTTATTCACTTGCATCTTGGGAACACTTGCAAGGATTATTTGTGATGAAAAATATAAATGGGCCACAGAGAATCAGTGAGACTCTGTGCTGTGTTATAGTTATTGAGGAAGAAAGAATGGGAGACTTGGGCTCCAAACAACTGTATATATCTGTTCAGAAAATCTAATTTCCTTTGTGTTTTTAGAAGATTATTTTTAATCTTCATAACTTTTTTATTGCTTCTCCAAATGTGAAAACACAGCTGTTTAATGATTCTTTTTGTAACAAAATTAAAATTGATTTGGATTCCTTTGTTAAAGGAAACCTTATTTTTATTGGCTGAATAAACCATATTTTAAAACTTAATGTAATATTCATAATTATGTATGCTTCTTTACTTTTTTTTTTTTGAGACAGAGTCGTGCTCTGTCACCTAGGCTGGAGTGCAGTGGTGCAATCTCGGCTCACTGAAACCTCCGCCTCCCAGGTTCAAGTGATTCTCCTGCCTCCACCTCCTGAGTAGCTGGAATTACTGGGCTTCTTTACATATTCTTAACATGTTCTTAATTTAGAGAAAACATGGGTAGAAGAGATAATTTCAGGTTTTCTTAAAATATCCAAATTTCTACCTGAAATAATTTTTTTATGCATTCACAATGTTCATTATATTTACATCAGTATTACTTTGTCACTCGAACTGGACATGGGTCAGTTCTTCTCTTTTTTAAAAAGTAACATAACGTAGAGCCTACCTTAATCCTAGGGACAGACAAGCATATCGGTAGACTTCAACCAACCTGAGCATCATCTTGTCAGAGAATATGATAAGAATGTTATGTCTCCATTTCCTTGAGGAGGATAATTATTACTGAGGATAGAAGAATTTTATCATGTAGTTCATTTCACAGGGCTTCAGATATGAAGAAGTGTAGAGAGGTGTTAATGGACAAACCAAACTTTGCAAAACATTTTAAAGAGGTTTATTTTGAGTCAATATGAGTGACTGGCCTGAGAAAAATAAAAACCCAAGAAGTCTTGAGTACATGGTCCCACGGTTTGATTATACACATTTTAGGGAGGCAGGAGTTACAGGTGAAGACATAAATCAAGATATGGATGGTATGCATTGGTTTGGCCTGAAAAGGTAAGATATCTTTAAGTGGGGGCTTATAGGTTATAGGTGAGTTTCCAGAATCTTTAATTTGTAATTGGTTAAAAGAGTAAGTCTCCGTCTAAAACTTGAGGTCAGCAGAAATAAGTTTTTACGATAATGAAGCTGTGTCAGTCAGCCACAATATACTGGATCAAAACAACCTGTTTAGCAAGACTAATGGCCTGCAGCTATGATGTAACCCTTGCCTTTCATGGCCTTAGGTCTTGTTCTTATTGCCACAGAGTCTGTTTTGTCAGTCTATGATCTCTATTTTAATGATAATGCTGGTCAGTTGTGAGTAAATTCCAAAATGGTAGAGGGTATAATGAGGCTTGTCTACCATCCCTTACCCTCATGGCTGATAACTCAGTTTTTAAGGTTTCTCTAGGGTTCCCTTGATTAAGAGGGGGTCCATTTAGTCAGTGGGGGGATTAGGATTATATTCCTGGTTTGCAGGTAGGAGTCAGTACAGTGACTGTGAACATTTTCTGATTTGGGATAAGCAAGATAGCTTTTTAAAAAAGGCCACTGTGTCAGTTTCTTTTCCACAGTTGAACATCTTTTTTTCTCAAGGGAGGAAGAGATCATGTAATTGCCAGATATACCTTTGTTATATTTATTAAGTGTTGATAAATTAACTCTAACATCTAAGAGTTTGAAGGCTAAACTCTTGGCACCTTCATATTCGTTAAGATTTCTGATTAAACTTCAGAAATAAAGGTAATTTTTAATTTTTTTTGTTTTTAAAGGTACAGTTGTCTTGGTGACAGCTTATCTTTACCATGTGTCAAGGTGAGCTGTCTTGGAGCTTCCGGGTAGAGGACTTCTCTGCCTCTGAAGACCTCAGAGAAGGCTTCAGTGTCTTCTGGTCATTTGCCCAGTAGTTTTTCCTGGTAGGAAATGGTTTCTTAATTCATGTAAAAAGATAATGTGTTTGCCTTAGCTGGAATTTTTCATGTTGTATTTTACAGAGTTGTAGAAGCTTATTCAGTTTCTGGTCTGGCAGGTAAGGAGCTTGGAAGTTACACACTGTCCTCAAAAGGAAAGTGCTAAACAAACTGAAAATCACTAACTCTTCTATGTGAAAAGTAAGGTCACAGGGAAATTGCTGTCCCCCAAATTGGAGAAACAGACAGATGGATAGAGAGAATCACTATTTACCAGAGCAGAAACCTAAGTAGAAACCTCCATGGGAACCAGTGCCTGGACAGGAAAACCTAAACTATAATAGGCAAATTGCTGGAAGCTCAGTATGAACAAGTCTGAACTAAAAACTCCATGGGGCCCAGTGATAGTGAGGACACCTCCCCCTTCACTGACACATTTTTTAAAGTTTTACTTTCACATATTCTATAAACCAGGTTTATAGAATGATGACGGGAGAAAAGTACCCTTGTGCTTCTGGTAGGGGGAAGAGAAAATCAAACATTTTGAAATATGCCAGAGGATTCTGTCGCTTTTAATAAAGCCAGTCCTAAAGAGAAATTCTTTTATCATGGCCTAACTTACTAGGGTTTAATCAGAGCCTAATTGACTTTGGGGAAAGGAATACTGAACCCCAGCCTACTCTAGCTGTCCCTTCCCACTTAGAGGGAGAAAAAACTGAGAAGCACTTGTGAGGTTCACAGCCCAGGGCACTGGCTAACTAAAAGACTGCAACATAATCATAGAACTATAGAATACTTCTCCTTCCCTCTTATCTTATCACCATGTCACCAAAAGTTTACTTGTCTGAGTTTCTTTAAACCAGTACAGTATATCTAGCTTTCAATGAAAAATTACAAGGTATACTAAAAGGCAAAAAATACAATTTGAAAAGACAAAGCACTCATGTATCAGACTCAGATATAGCAGGGATGTCAGAATTATCAGACTGACAATTTAAAACACTATAAAGGCTCTAGTTGAAAAGGTAGATAATACAAAAGAACAGATGGGTGAGGTAAGCAGACAGATGAAATTTCTAAGAATCAGAGGTGCTGGAGACAAATACACTGACAGAAATGAACAATGCCTTTGACGAAGGGCTTGTTGATAGACTGGACACAGCTCAGGAAAGAATCTCTGAGCTTAAGTCTATGTCAGTAGAAACTTCAATTACTAAAATAGCAGAGTAAAAAGATCAAAACAATAAAAAATAAGGAACAATCTCCAAGAACTATGGGGCAACTACAAAAGGTATAACATACATATAATGGGAGCCCCAGAAGAAAAGAAAGAGAGAAAGGAACAGAAGAAATAGTTGAAGCAAGAACGTCAAACAAAACCCCACAGATATAGGAAGCTGGATAAATGCCAAACAATAATATTAAACCCCTCAAAATTGATAGCTAGGCATCTCAAACTTTAGAAAAATCACATTAAAAATATTGAAAGATCCAAAGGGAAAAAAAGGCAGCTATAAAGGAATAAAGAATTACATTTGCCTTCTCCTTAGAAACCATGCAAGCATGAAAAGAGTGGGGTGAAACACTTAAAAAAGAAAATCCACCTGTCTGAAATTCTGTATTCTGAGAAATTATCCTTCAAAAGTAAAGGTGAAATAAGACTTTTTCAGAAAAAATTGAGGGAGTTTGTTGTCAGTATACCTAACTTGCAAGAAATGTTAAAGAAGTTCTTCCTAGAGAAGGCAGATGATATGGGTCAGAAATTCTGATCTGCACAAAAAATGGAAAAGTATTAGAAATGGAATGAGTGAAGGTAAGTTGATCTAACAAATAACCGTTTGTTTAAAATAACAGCCACCATATATCCAATTATTATAGCTTATGTACAAGTGAAGTGAAGGACAGCAGTGAAATGAGGGATGGGAGGAATTAGGAATAGTGTAAGGTACTTGCTTTACCCACAGAGGGGTATAGTGTTTTCTGAAAGTGGATTTGGATAAGTAGTACATTGCAAACTCCAGGGCAACCACTAAAAACAGTGAAGAAAGAAATGTAACTGATACACTAGGAGAGAAAATGGAATAACATAAAATACTCAGTTAAAACCCAAAACGGCAGAAAAAAAGTGGAAGACAAAAATTGGAACAAAGTACAAGGGCAACAAATAGAAAACACGAATAGACATGGCAGATAGACATCACTTCAAAAGTTAATGCTTATCTAAATACATGAAGTATGAGACACTGTCAGAATGGATCCAAAACAAGACTCGACTATATGTTGTTTTCAGGAAACGTACTTTCAATATAAAGACACGTAGATTAAAAGTAGAGATGGTTAGCATATACCATGCTAACACTAATCAAAACTAAGCTGAACTGACTATATTAATTTCAGATCCTAGACTTCAGAGCAAGGAAGTTTGTTAGGTTTCTGGGTTAATTCATAATTGTAAATGTTCCATAAACATTTCAAAACTTCCAAAAACAGAGTCCTAACTAAATCTTGATTCTTTCACATTTGCCTCCAAATTACACTGTAAGCTTTTATCCAGTTGTCAGTATGTCAGTAGTTAGACTTTAGTTCTTAAATCCATAACCAGTGACCCTGCAGGAAGAAAACGGTACCAAAATTTTTAGATCGAGACAGCTACTACAATTTTCCATGATAAAGCACATTGTAAAAAACAGTAAAGGGTACTGGTTAAAAATGACTTGTGCCCCAATTAACCTTGGTCTAAATTCAGATTTACAAAGCTGAGCTACTTAATGTAAGTGACTACTTATTCTAACTCAGTCCTTTTGTAATTCATAAAATAGGGGTGATAATAGTGTTTTGGATATAGGGTTTTTGTAAGGATAGAATGAAATCATGGATGTTAAGTATCTAGCACTTATTCTATAAAGAAAATGTATAAATGAGTGTGTTATTCTATAAAGAAAATGTATAAATAGAATAATTATAAAATGCAGATTCCACCCAACTTTATCTTAATATTTAATGATTTTTTAAATTATGTTTTCCTGTATGTTTTATCTTAATATTTAATGATTTTTTAAATTATGTTTTCCTGTATGTTTTCCCATGTAACAGGAATAAGAAACTATCTAAATGTATCATCCAAATGTATTTATGTAAACACGCATGCATTCATATCCTGTACAGATTTGCTGTTTGATTAAAGCAGCTATGCTATGCAGAGGTTCACTGTGAAGCTTTTTTGTTGTTGTTAATGTAAGCATGGTGCCATGGTGCTGTTTTAATCTTTTGTTTTCCAGCCTGGGAAAAACTTCCACTGTTCCTTTGCTGGCTGCAGGAATGCTTGAGATGCATGCACCTATTCATTTAAAAAAATTTATAGAGCACATACTATATGTCAGGCACTGTATGAGGTGCTAGAGAGGCAGTAGTGAATAATTCCATGCTTTCATGCAGTGTATCTTCTAGTGTGGAATCCTCAGCACCCAGGCCATGGACTCGTACTGATTATGACCTGTTAGGAACCTGGCCATGGAGCAGAAGGTGAGAGATTGGCAAGTGAGCATTACCAGCTGAGCTCTGCCTCTTGTCACATCAGTGGAATCTTATGGGAGCACAAAAACTACTGTGAACCGTGCATGCAAGGGATCTAGGTTGTGCACCCCTTATGAGAATCTAATACCTGGTGGTCTGAGGTGGAACAGTTTCATCCCCAAACCATTCCCCCACCAACCCCCAATCTCCCAGATCTCTGGAAACATTGTCTTCCATGAAACCAATCCCTGGTGCCAAAAAGTATGGGGACTGCCATCCTAGTGGGAGAAACAGGAAAGAAATAAGAAAAGTAACAATCTTCAAATAATAATACTGTGAAGAAAATGAAAGAGTGACTTGGTAATGTATTCAGATGAAAGGCACGATTGCATTACATAGAATCAAGTCAGGCTCTGGGAAGACAGGATTTTGAGCTGAAAATGACAAGAAAAGAGCTGGATACATAAAGAGTAGGGCAACAAGAATACCAGGCAGAGGCAGCTACCTGTACAAGGTCCCTGAGGTGGAAATAAGACAGTTTTTCAAATCCCTGAGCAACCTGCATGTACATCCATTTGATCATTTTATTATTCACTAGATGAACTTACCATTTAAAAGAACACACCAGATTCCTTTTTAAAGTGTTGATTCCAAAGTTCTGTGCAGTGGTTTCTAAACTATTGTGTGCTGAAATAAATCACCTGGAGAATTGTTGAAAATGGTTTCCAGAGCTGTATCCTCTGAGAATCTGATTCAGCAGGTCCTGCAAGGCCTATGGATTTGCATTTGTAACAAACTCAGGTGATGCCAATGCTAGTCTGAGCACCATTCTTGGAGAACTGCCGTTCTAATGTATGTTTTGTGAGCTTAGTATCTATTTACTAAAAGTAAAGCACACCAAAATTTTCTTTGGTGTAAAAAATTAACTTATGCTGCATGCTGATCATGAAATTAGTTTTTGGAGGTGCAGTAGAAAAGCACACAAAACATTAAAGGTTAAAAGAAGTAGCTTAGATGTTTTATACTGCATTCAAAGCATCTATAGTAAGATAAGCTTAATTTCAATACAGTTATTTAGTGAAGGGTTAATGTCACTGTTTTGGTTTGAATCAGGTTTCAAAAATTACTTTTTAAAACAGAGTAAAAACTTCAAATGAGAGATTACTGATTTGAAAGTTATTTTATGTCTTGACTGTGAGATCATAGAAATTGTGTATTTAATCCTGTTAATCTGGGGAATATAGGAAGGTTGTTCTTTTCATCAACTGCCATTCAGGAGGATGCATATGGAAAAGAGGGAGAAAGGAAGAAGAACAGCAGGCTAGTCAGCCAGATCAGCTCAAATCATTCTGGTCAGTGGGAGGACATATGTCAAAGAAGCCAATGTGCTCCTGTTCCTAGTAGTTGTTCTCAGGAAAGGACTTTATCAGCAAAGTGCCTGTGCTTTGAACGTTGTGACCTTCATATCATCAGGGATAGGATACGGATGATGAAACCCAAAGCTAACAGTTATCCAGTCCTTACTATATGCTACTGCTCTACCTGCCTTACATGATTCATTGATAACCCTCACAATGCACATGTGAGGTAGATGGTAAGCACATCTCATTTTATAGACAATGAAAGTGAGGCATAAGTGTAGTTCAGTAATTTATGGTACTAGGCAGTAAATTGAAAAGCTGGCATTCAAATCTAGATGATTTGAATTCAGTCTGACCTCTTAGATACTGCATTATATTGCCTAATATTTGACAAGAGTCTATAAATGAAGATTTTTAGGATTTGTTCCTGTAATCCAGGTTAAAAATGAGGAATCCAATTTTCTATGCATTCTTTTACGTTATAATGCAAGAATTCCACAATTTCTTTCTGTTTTAAATTTATCTTCCTAGGTCTGAAAAGATGATGTTCCAAAGGAGCACATAGAGAGGAAGACTTTTGGTGAGTCACTGCAAAGAAGACTTTGTATAACTTTTTATAACTTTCTAGTATGATCTTCGGCAATTGACAAAAATATTTTGAACTTAAGTTTTAACACCTGGAAAAGATATGACAGTGTTTACCCCACAGGATTAGACAATTAAATGAGGGTTTTTCTGCCCACTGATACTGACATGTACTGCACTATTCAGGTGTCCACTATTCAGGTGAATGGGCAATTGATAGGTAATTTGTGGGATTTTCAAGGGTCATTTGACTCGGATTTTTGCCTTACCTGCTGACATTAAGAACCTTGGTTAAATGTAACTCTACTGTAAGCCTTTGAGTGACAGTAGGTCTAGAGTATTCTAGAAGATCTCCTTGGGCTATTTCTAAGAGAGGCTTTGGAAGACACACAACTAACTATGGAGATGTGTCTAGAGAGTGCCAATATCAAACAAGTGTACATTTGCTAATTATAGTTATGATTGAGGCAGAATGGCAAGGGAGAGCAACAGAGTCCCAAAAGGAACTGTCAACTGGTCTTCCAGCACAATTTTCATTTTCACTTACAAAACAACAACCAAAGATAATTTTTGAGAACTCAACTTAATGGTTCACGTCAACATCTGGTTCTCACAATAACCAGAATTATTACTTCAAGGGTTCCTAAGTACCGCATTTCACAGTTTTACATTCACTATTTAGAATAATTCTTTAGAAAAAAATGTAGGTATTATAAAATATTTTTTAAAGATGATTAATCTTATCCATAATCAAAATAAATACAATATTAAAATGAGTAGGACTGCATGAACATATAGAGGCAGATTGTCTTTGTAGATGCTTTAACTATCTAACATGGATCCGAGGAAGATAATTTAAAAAATAAGTGCAAGGGAAGTTAATGAGTAATGAATTATTTTAACTTTTATTTGATTATTTTCATTTACAGTTCTGGCGCTGACACTTTTTTTAAAAAAAGATTTTAATTTTATGTAAAGATTGAACTTCAATAAAATAACTTAAAAAACATTTACATGTATATCACTAAATCTCCATAAAATATACAATACTTTTGATACAGCATAGGCTAGGATGACTTTGAAGGAGATAGTACATATTCATAATTTTTAAGAGATATCTCATATATCACTGTGGGAATAAATATTTATATTGAATTTGCCAAGACATCTGAAGTATTAAATACTATATAACATGCACTCAGAAATTAAAATATACAGTTTGAAAGACATGTATTTTAAAAGCATAAAACTGTGATTTGATTTAATCTAGGTGTACATCGGAGCTTCTAAATAGAAATTTGAACATTTATTACAAATAAAAGATACTTTAACATCAAGTAATACATAGTCCAAAAGCTGCTAGGAAACAGTTTAGATGTGTAGAATATAAATTTCTACTTTGGCTACAGTTGTCTCTTCTTTTTTAACCTTTAAATGAGATGGAATAATGTTAAGTTTGCTGAAACTTTACAAAATGGTTACTCATTAGCTGCATGATCCACTTCTTTTTCTCATTTATACTGACATAACAAAATCGAACACATGAACTGTCTAAAATAAAAATGTGAATATTACTGCTAAATGAAGGTTTTTAAAAATTCCATAGACCAAATTACTCAAGTACAACAGACTATATATTTTGTATAAAGTAAAGATTTACATAAATTGTTTTACACTCACAAGCAAATTATAGGGATAAAATACTTTCATGAAATTCTGAACATCAACATTCTTATAAAACATGTCTTTGATGATTATTGGCACACAAAAACTTCCTTCTCCAGAGAAACAATATACAAGAAAGAGTTGATAGCAGTTAGCTATTTGGCATTTTTAAATGATTGCTATTCCTAGAAAAATAGCAGCAGTATTGCTCACCTAGAAGAGCTGAATGTACCGACAATTTATAGACTGCTACAACCTGTACCATTTCATCAAATTGGCTTAACATTATTGTACACAAAGCTAAGAAGACTGGTAAAAGTGACAGAAAACAGGATGTAAAATTAATCCAGAGAACAATTCTGAGCCTTCTTATTGGCAGCAGCTACATATGAGCTGTAAATTTTATCCATAATTTAATGCATTTTGCTATAAAGCACATATATTATAAATTCTCTGCTCCTGGTCTGATATAATCATCTATTTCTTTTACTCATAGATACTGAAAAGGTCTTAATTTGGTAACTGAAAACTTATCATAAGTGAATAAAAGTCAGTTGTTAGGTACTTATTACAATTTGAAAATTTTTAACTCTGAATATGGTAAAGAATATGATTATAAAAAAACCTCATTAATTTTTTTATAATTGTGATGATGAAATAAAACCAAAATAACATTCCACCTCTCTCTATTGTATTACAGTATTTTATGAATTGTCCTAGTGTCACTAAATTGTGAGGCTTTCTTAAACACATGGATAGTATTTTCTAAAACATTTGTCCATTTCCACCGACTTCTGGATCTGTGAGTTATCATAACAGATTTTCAATATTATTTTGTTGTTGAAAAGCAAAAGGTTAAGTTGCCAGCTTATATTTTTCCTGATCGTTCTTCCCCTGTATAACAGATATTAAAATTACAGTAAAAATTTCATAAATTCCTTGTTTTTACTGATGTCCCCTTTTAGAATGAACAACTTAGTATTTAGACTCTTATGTGCTAAAATCAGGTTCAGTGGTAAAATTAAATTCTGAAAAAATACTCAGTATTCTTACGGTATTTTCTATCAGGAAACCATTGCATATGGCTGGGAACAAAATTAAAAATGGACATATTACCTTTTATTATTTTTTAAGTCTTTTACATATATATTAAAAATAATCATGTTTTGGGAAATGATTAATTTAGGAGCAACAATCAATTAAAATTATTAGGAATGTTTACATTGAAGAAAATTATTAATGGCAAATCCTTTTGACATATTCAGCCCTATGTGTTTATATGCAGACAAAATGATACATCCTCTTAAGTCTAGTGCAGATCAGCCATCCAGCTAAATCTCAGTTGGGATTTGGACCATCTTCATTATATTTTCCTAAAACATAATATACCTCTGTCAAATCTGCAGCACATTTCAAAGGAAATCTATAATTTTGGTTGAAAGCAGGATATGTAATCTGTGTCTGTTTTAATATGGTAGGTCAAATCACATCCTATATAAATTGTCCTACAAAATATATATTTGATGATACTTCAGATGGAATGTTTTCAAGTTGATAGTGATAGCCAAATATGCAGGGAACTTAAAAGGTGCCTAATATAAAAAAATCTGCAAAATTTAAACATTTAATTTTTAATATACTATAAATGTTCACCAAATCTAAAAATAATACCCTAATTGTATAAGGTTCCTTTTCAAGTAGTTATTTGTTTCTAAAAAGTTATAAATAATTCTTATACTGTGCCTCTCTGTCTTATACTTCAAAGATAAGGAATATTATCTTTAACACTATATAAATAACAAATAGTCCTTTAAAGAAGGGGCTCAGGCGAGTAAGGGAGAACTGTGGCTAATTTTCCCTGTTATTATGTGCATTTATGGTTATAAAGTTGAAAACATTGTTTTCTTATAGCAGGGAGAACATGCCATGTTCTGCTTTAGGAAATAACAAAAGTCCAATTTCTCCTTTAATAAAGTTACTGTGCATCAGCCCAGCTGAGTCATAAGTATATAATTAAGGCTATGTATACAATAAAGAGAAGAATTGAGGCAATTATTTTGATAAGTCCCAAAAATAAAATTTTTAGAGAGCACTTTATTGGTCTAAATATTTTTTCTCCTTGTATTTTGACTGTACCACACAGTAGCTCATTTTTCACTTCAATTTACCTGTGTAAAATATGAGATAAGAAATATCAATAGAATAATAATTTTCCCTATTAAATCATATCTGCTTTTCTGAGGAAAAAATCAATGCTAATATTCCCTTGGAAATCAATTGTTAAAGCACCTAATTCAAGGCAATAACCTCTCTAAAATATTAAATTTTTTTATTATATGAAATGACCAAAGAGAGAACACTTTTTTGTTTTTGGTTAAAGAATTTTTAGGCCACTAATGTGACTGTTTAAGCATACATTACACCTCTGGTGACTTAGAGAATGAACATTCTCAGCTTGATAACTGTGATAGGAAGAAGCCAGATGTTAAAAGAATAGAATATCTTGGAGACTGGCAGAATATGGAGATAGCCTCCTTTTCTCTCCAAATACAGTACCTTATTAGATGCATCAAACTGATGTATTCCTAACTGGCCACAGAAAATTCATTCATATTTTTCTTGGAACTATCAAGTACTTTTGTGATCAAGTAATTCTGTACATATTATATATTTATTAATAGAAAAGCAAAAACTAAGAGTTTAGTGATGCATTACCATAAAAACCAATGAAAACTTTGGAAAGGCATTGTAGAAATATAGTTAAGTCTGCATTTCTTATAGACATGTGCTATATTAGAACCAATAATCTATTCCAATAAATAGGAAATCTCAATTTTTAGACAAGAAAGAAAAAAACTAAATGAAGAATAAGAAAAACATAGAGACAGATCTATGTATCCTTGTTTTTTTTCTGGTACATTCTCAGGGAAATGAGAGAAGTGTGCAAAATAAAAACGAGTTTATGCTCTTAAAGTAAAACAAAAAAAGACAAGTACTATTAATAATATGTGACAGTTCCCTTAGGAAGAGTTAATAACAAGAAAAAAAGTCCCATTATTTTAAACAAACACCAATAACAGCAGGATTATTTCTGCCAGTGATTTCTTTCCTCTTTTTTGCTTTGAAAATTATTGTTTGAATAAAAGAAAGGGGAAAAATAATTTGCTTGCAGCTATGTATGTAACACAAATGAAGGCACAAAATAGTAGGACTCCAGGGCCAATGAGGAAGGTGTAGTCATTTGGGCATGAACAAAAACTGACCCTGATATACGGTTAAAGATCCGGCACTATTTTGCCTTTATAATTGCATACCTAGTGACTAACCAATTTGGGATCCATAGAAACCTTCTCTGTTACTTTCCGACCATAAAAGATACTTCTCAAAACTTGCTGGCTTGTCTGTGCAAATGTATGCCTTATCACTGATGCAAAAAAAAAAAAAAAAAA
>NW_016107792.1:1178260-1242068 GCF_001604975.1 Cebus imitator
AACAAATTATCTTTTCATAATGTTCAAAAGCTAGTGTGCAGAGTCAATCTCTGAAGAGCTCCCAATATCTGAATTGGAGAGAAACAAAAATGTGGAATCCAAAGGAGATAGGGACAGCTGTGCCCTTGTAGGAGGCACTTTGGAATTTGTTGATAAAAGCGTAAATGGAATTTAGTTTGTAACAGCTGATCAGAGACAAGCCACTACTCTGTGTCGGAAAATTGAGGGCCAATAGGCCATCTTTTGACATAGAACACCCTTGGACAATCTCCCAGAATCCTTTATAAATATATTATGCATATGTAATTTGACTAGATTAGCACTGACTCTATTTGCCACTAATAATTATAAATGGTCTTAGGAAAAAAGGATACCACTGAAGTCACTGGGTACAATATTCATTTTAGACTATTTCAGGAAGGCAATACACACATTTGCTTAAGAAGTATTAGATTAAAATCTCTGTAAATATTTTTTAAAATATTCCCTGTGGAAAAAAAAAGTCATCATGGTTGTATCTTCCTCCTAATCAAGTTTCTAGAATATAAAGTGAATCAAAACTAGACTGTGGAAAGAACCAGATTAGAAGCAGGGCAGTGAGGTCACCAATTGCTGCTCTTCTCCCCAAGTTTGTTTAAATAACTAAATATATGAGCAGCTGAAAATTATTCCACATCAGAAGCATCATTGTCAGAAAGATGATAGTTACTTCCCTTTACCCGAATATATTCAATATATCTCCCTTCATCAGAATCTGAAGTGCCACATGTACATAGCCTGTTGTCAAAGAGTGATTCAATTTCCTCTAGTTTTTTGCCTTTGGTCTCAGGAAGACAGCCATAGATGAAAATGAGTCCCACAGCAGCAAATCCAGCATAGAGGAAGAAGGCTCCTGCAATGGAAAATAATAGATACATGAATATGAATATATAGAGAGAGACTTAAGTTGGAAAGAGTACTTGATTTTGAGTTTTTTTTCTGGTTAGTCATGCATAACCACAGTAAGAAATGGGACCAAAAATTACTACGAGCCTGGTTTACTCCAGTTGTTCCAACCCTGTGAATATGACACAATGTATCTTTCTAAACTCAAGTTTAGAAACTCAAGAATAATTGAATTTCTAATTTACATCTGGGCTAATAGACTGAGCTCAGCTGTAAGTTTGGCTTTGAAGCCCTTCCTCACTTTCCTGATTAGAGGGAATTACTCTCTTCCATGTGCTATCACAGGATGTTGTTGAGACCCCTAAAATAACAACCAAGAAGTATTATAATTATGTACACACATGTGTGCTTGCCTTGTCTATTACACTAGAGGCATTTTGAGGTCAGAAGAAGTTCCTTTCTTATTCATCTTGTGTTTCCAGAATGAACTACAATGATGACATTGCAGAAGGAATGCCTCGGTCGAATTCTCCATCATTCCAGTTTCTCATGTCATCTTTAATTTTTACCTTACTCTCATGACTAACATCCAATCTGTTAGGAGATCCCATTGGTTCTACCTTCAAAATATAATCCAAAGATGGCCACTTTTCACCACTTCCATTGATAACGGTGGTTTAAGGGCCATCATCTCTCATCTGGACTATTGCAACAGTCTTCTAACTGGTCTTCTTGTTCTTTTTCTTGGACCTTGACAGTCCATTTTTTTCTCCATAGCACATATCATTATCTGTTATACTATGATGCATACTAATTTGTTTTTTGTTTCCCTCCACTAAAATGTTAACTTCATGAAGTCAGAGAATTTTGTTCTGCTGTAAGTTTATGCATGTCAATGCAGCACAGCCAGAAATACATATATATTAGCTAGTTTGTTTTCTAAGGGTCATGATAGCAAGCTAGATGGATGAGATATATGATTGTATGACTTGTTTATATTCTCTACACATTTCCAAGATGGACTTTTAAAATAATTGAATTCTGACCAGCCTAGCCAAGATGGTGAAACCCTGTCTCTACCAAAACAGGCAGGCAGGCAGACACACACACACACATCATTGAATTCTTTGAATTCCCAGTTTAAATATAAGAAACTATACTTGTAATTTTGATGGTGGAAAACAACTAAGTACAATGGATCCCCTGCCTTATTTTAGGCCTTCAGTCCAGACCATCATGTGTATGCAATGGGGGAAGTAAGATGAAAAACTAATGTGACAATTGGCTGGAGAAAGGATATCAGATTGGGACTAGGAAGGTCTGAGTTTAAATGTTGGCCATGTGACTTCTGGATAGTCATTTAACCTCTTCTCTGGGCTCTGTTGCTTCATTAAGTAAAATAAGAGGGTTTCTCAGCTCCTATTTAAGTGTTGGCAATTTATGATTCTATAAATCTTACAGCCAAAATCAGGAATGTGTATAGGAGAGACAGTTAAGAGATGCTTGAAAGAGAGACCTGCTCTTCTGTTTCTGTGGCAAAGGTAGTATCCTTGAGGGCAGAGTATATGGCTTCTTTGTCTTTGGTTCCCAGTGCCTGACGCATTGTGGGTTTAGAGAATGAATGTGCCCTTATTGACTGCCAGATGGAATAGCATCGGGTAGCAGATCTGAAATAAAGGGCTAAACTAGACAACACACAGACATATGCCAAAGTCAAGCTGTAAGCTGAATAAACATAGAAGTTAAAGAACTGAATAATTTCCTCAGTTTTGCTGAATCCTCAAAGTTAAGGACATATTAAGAATACTTTCTTAAGAAACTGTTTTCAGAATATCCATTGAAACATGTCTTGAGAAGGCTCTAGAGAAACTATGGAGGAAAATTCCTGCTGAATCGGCCACCCAACCCAGAATCTGCTACATGGAATGCAGAGCCATGACAAAATAGAAAGGAAGCAGAGGTAAATTGTGAGACATTAAGAAAAACATAAAAAAGTTAACTAAAGATATGATTTGTCAGAGCCATATTATTCTTTAAGGAACTAGACTTGTATAAATCAAGTCTTAGCTTAATAGCAATACAACGCTGTTTACAAATGTAAGGCTCTTGATAGGATGGGCTGTGTCCTCACCAAAATCTCATTTTGAATTGTTCTTGGGATAGTGAGCTCTCATGAGATCTAACGGTTTTGTAAGAAGAATTTCCCCTTTTGCTTAGCACATCTCCTTCCTGCCATTATGTGAAGAAGGATGTGTTTGCTTCTGCTTCCACCATAATTTCAAGTTTCCTGAGGTCTCCCAAGCTATGCGGAACTGTGAGGCAATTAAACCTCTTTCCTTTATAAATTATCCAGACTCGGGCATTTCTGTATGGCAGCATGAGAACAGATTAATACAGTAAATTGGTATTGCAGAGAGTGGGGGTATTGCTATAAAGATGCCCGAAAATGTGGAAGTGACTTTGGAAATGGATAACAGGCGGAGGTTGGAACAGTTTGGAGGGCTCAGAAGAAGATAAGAAAATGTGGGAAAGTTTTTTTTTCTTTCTATTTTTTTTTTCTTCTTCCAAGAAGAAAAGAAAATGTGGGAAAGCTTGGAACTTCCTAGGGACTTGTTGAATGGTTTTGACCAAAATGCTGATAGTGATATGGACAATAAAGCCTAGGCTGAAGTGGTCTCAGATAGAAATGAGGAACTTGGAAATTGGAGCAAAAGTGACTCTTGTTATGGTTTAGCAAACAGATGGCATTTTACCTCTGCCCTAGATACCTCTGGAACTTTTTGAGCTTGAGAGAGATGGCTTGGGGTATCTGGTGGAAGAAATTTATAAGTGGCAAAATGTTCAAGAGGAAGCAGAGCAGAAAAGTTTGGAAAATTTGCAGCCTGACAATGCATTGGAAAAGAAGAACCCATTTTCTGGGGAAAAGTTCAAGCCTGCTGCAGAAATTTGCATAAGTAACAAGGAGCCAAATGATAATCACCAAAACAATGGGAAAAATGTCTCTAGGTCAAGTCAGAGACCTTGTGACAGCCCCTCCCATCACAGGCCTTGGAAGCCTATGAAGGAAAAATGGTTTCATGGCCCAGGGCCCAGGGTCCAAGGGTTCCCTGCTGTATGCAGCCTAGGGACTCAGTGCTGTGCATCCCAGCTGCTCTAGCCATGGCTAAAAGGGGCCAAAGTACAGCTCAGACCATGGCTTCAGAGGGTGCAAGCCCCCCAAGCTTTGGCAGTTTCCACACGGTGTTGAGCCTGCAAGTACACAGAAGTCAAGAACTGAGGTTTGGGAATCTCAACCTAGATTTCAGAGGATGTATGGGAATGCCTGTATGCCCAGGCAGAAGTTTGCTATAGGGGTGGAACCCTCATGGAGAACCTCTGCTAGGGCAGTATGGAAAGGAAATGTGGGGTGGGAGCCCCCACACAGAGTCCCCAGTGGGGTACAGCCTAGTGGAACTGTGAGAAAAGAGCCGCTGTCTTCCAGACCCCAGAATGGTAGAGTCATTGAGAGCTTGCTCTATGCTCCTGGAAAAGCCACAGACAATGCCAGCCCATGAAAGCAGCTGGGAAGGGGGATGTACCCTGCAAAGCCACAGGAGCAGAGCTGCCGAAGGCAGGGAGAGCCTACCTCTTGCAACAGTGTGATGTGGATGTGAGACAGAGTCAATGAGATCATTTAAGAGCTTAAGATTTGACTACCCCACTGGATTCTGAAATTGCCTGAGGTCTGTAGCCCCTTTGTTTTGGCCAATTTCTCTCATTTGGAAAAGGTATATTTATGCAATGCCTGTACCTTCATTGTATCTAGGGAGTAACTAACTTGCTTTTGATTTTATAGGCTCATAGGTGGAAGGGACTTGCCTTGTCTCAGATGAGGCTTTGAACTTGGACTTTTGGGTTAATGCTGGAATGAGCTAAGACTTTGGGGGACTGTTGGAAAGGCATGACTGTGTTTTGAAATGTGAGGAAATGAGATTTAGGAGGGGACAGGGGAGGAATAATATGATTTGGCTGTGTCCCCACACAAACCTGATCTTGAATTGTAGCTCCCATAATATCCATGTGTCATGGGAGGGAGATGGTGGGAGATAATTGAATCTTGGGGGCAGTTACATCCTTGCTGTTCTTGTGATAGTGACTGACTCCTCATGAAATCTGATGGATTAATAAGAAGCTTTTCCCATTTTGCTTGGCACTTCTTCCTGCCATCATGTAAAGAAGGATATGTTTGCTTCCACTTCTGCCATGACTGTAGGTAAGTTTCCTGAGGCCTCCCCAGCCACGTGGAACTGTGAGTCAGTTAAAAACCTCTTTCCTTTATAAATTATCCAGTCTCGGGCAGTTCTTTATACCAGCATGAGAACTGAGTAATATAGTTCCTTTCATTTCAGTTTGGTTCACATTAAATATAACAAGGTTATATATTTTTTACCTTGAGAAAAGAATGAGAAAATAATACTGGGTCATCTGGAATGTCTGGCTGAGTGATACAGTGAGAGAAAGGCTACATGGCTCTATGGAGAATGTGGGCCTGAATTTCATATAATTACCCACGCTGAATCCTTGGACAAAGTTTCTTAAATTCTCTTGAACTCTGTTTCCTGATCTGTGTAATAAGGAAAATAATTCTTGCTTTGCCCAACTGTCAAAAATAGAAATAATATATGTTTCCATGCCCACTAGAATTCTAAATATTGGTTACTCAAAAAAGTGATGGCTGGATTGTTAAATTCTACTAAATGACCAGGAAAGGAAGAGTTGCTATAAAGAGACAGAAAAAGATTAGTGTGACTAATAAATTGGGATGTTTTCACAAAAAAGGGTGATAAGGTATAAGCCACACTAACAAATTGATAAGCTGCCTCTTGGAGAATCGGGGGAATTTTGACACACACACAAAATGAAAGGAGATGAAGTGCTGTATTCTGAGCACAGATAAGCAAGGCTGTGAAAGTAGGAAAAGCAGGGAGGGACAAAAACTGGATGGTAATTATGATGAAGACACAGAAAAAAATAAGTGCAGATGGTAAAATATTTTAGACTAAACTAGCCTTCTAAACTACAAAATCTGTAACAGCAAATTCAGTTTGGCTTTATAAATATAATAGTATATATTTTGTCTTTATCGTTATCTTTCACAATTTAGCATAATTAGAAGTAACAAGTCAAATCTGTCAGTGCTAAACTCCTATAGTTAAAAGCATTAGTTGGATTAACAAGATTCCCAAAGTTGATTATAGATTCTTGCTTGTGACCTAGATTCCCAAAGCTGAATAATATCAAGGAATTCCTATTAAAATACAAGATTGTTTTTATAAAATCTCAGGAATCCAAAGCAGGCAAATGCCAAAACTGCCTACTCAGTGTGGATTCCAATGGTAAGACCTGTGGTTAATTCATGTAGGAGTGTGGTCCGACCTCGGAGACTGTGACCTGTTCCATGTCATGGTCAAATCAATCACGTAACTCAGTTTCCCATTTATTCCTCCCTTGGAATGAAAATGAAAAGAAAAATGTCTGTAAGGAGTCCATCAGGACTACTGAACAATGTAGATATTCTTCACCTTTATTCTAAGGAAATAAATCTTATTAGAGCCCTAAATTAATTAAGTTCCAGATTAAAACAACTCTTTAACTGAATTACACAAATTGAGGACTCAAAGGCCATGTTTGATTGAATTTCAGTAGTACCTCAAAAGAGAAGCTTTGATATAATGCCCTCCAAGGGATCTCTTTAGCCACATGTGCCATATATAAAATGGCATATTGGTGATATTTCAATAATACTTTTTAGTAATAAACATTATTGAATGAGGGCACAAAGAAGACTTGTATAAGCAATATGGTTGAGGAAGGAATCAAATTTTGAGATCTATGAAACAGTTAAAAAAAGGAGGTAGCAAAGAAGACATAGCTATTTCCACAGAAATACACTATTAGGATGTGTATGTATTAAATCAGGAATATAAATGCATAGCTTACATAAATCAGTAACATGTAGATTAAAATGACATACAAAAAGGGGAAAAACTAGCCTGAACAGAACTATTTTTCTACTACTAGAGAGTACTAGACCAAATGGACCAGTGTTCTGACATGAGAGAAGCTTAATGCAAAGCAAAATGCTTTCTAATGGTTTGTTTTTGAAAGAATTCTGCTTATGCCCTATTTAAATTTCATTACTGTTGCCTCATGTTTCTCTGTAAGGATAAAGTCAAGAAAGAGGAGCTTTGCTGTCAAAAGTATAATATAATCATGTAGACTTTTATTATTTGGTCTATGCCTTTCTATGAAGAATGCTTTCTCAGGATTCCAGCATATATTTAGGTCTTCAAATATTTAAGTGTTCTCAAGAATCAGTAAACAAGGAAATACTTATTGTGCTCATATTTATTATGTCATGAAGATAAGTTCAGGAATTTATAGAAAAATTTTAATTGCCAAATGGGATCCAGCTGAATATAATAAATATATATACAGTTTTAAATGCCAATGCATTTCCTTTTCAAGAAAATAAGTATTTTCAAATGTCCTAAGTGGAGATTAGGAGAGAGAAGAGTTTTATGAACATAATAAAATCATTAGATAAATACTATTAACCAAAAGAAAATACCAATTCAGCATGTTCAGAAGAGACAGGGAATAGATTTTTATAATGTTTCATCATATTCAACATTCGTCTACAAAAATTTATCCATGTGCAAGGTCTAGAGGGAAATTTATACCACTAAATGCCCACAAGAGAAAGGAGGAAAAATCTAAAATCGACACCCTAATGTCATGATTAAAAGAACTAAAGGAGCAAGATCAAACAAATTCAAAAGCTAGTAGAAGACAAGAAATAACTAAGATCAGAGCAGAACTGAAGGAGAAGGAGACACAAAAAACTCTTCAAAAAAATCAATAAATCCAGGAGCTGGTGTTCTGAAAAGATCAACAAAATAGACCACTAGCCAGACTAATGAAGAAAAGAATCAAATAGATTTAATAAAAAATGATAAATGGGATATCACCACCAATTCTACAGAAATACAAACTACCATCAGAGATTACTACAAACACCTCTGTGCGAATAAACCAGTTAATCTAGAATAAATGGCTAAATTCCTGGACACTTCCACCCTCCTAGCACTAAATCAAGAAGTTGTTGAATGCCTGAATAGACCAATAACAAGGTCTGAAATTGAGGCAGCAATTAATAGCCTACCAACCAAAAAAAGTCCAGGACCAGATGGGTTCACAGCCGAATTCTACCAGAGGTACGAAGAGGAGCTAGTACCATACCTTCTGAAACTATTCCAAACAATACAAAAAGAGGGAATCCTCCCTAACTCATTTTATGAGAACTACATCATCCTGATACCAAAACCTGGCAGAGACACAACTAAAAAAGAAAATTTCAGGCCAATATCCATGATGAACACTGATGCAAAAATCCTCAGTAAAATACTGGGCGGCCGAATCCAACAGCATATCAAAAAGCTTATCCATCATGATCAAGTCAGCTTCATCCTGGGACGCAAGGCTGGTTCAACACTTGCAAATCTGTAAACATAACCCATCACATAATCAGAACTAAAGAGAAAAAGCACATGATTATCAATAGATGCAGAGAAGGCCTTCAACTAAATTCAACAGCACTTTATGCGAAAAACTCTCAATAAGCTAGGTATCAATGGAACGTATCTCAAAATAGAGCTATTTATGACAAACCTGCAGCCAATATCATACTAAATAGGCAAAAACTAGAAGCATTCCCTTTAAAAACAAGATAAGGATGTCCTCTCTCATCACTCTTATTCAATATAGTATTGGAAGTTCTGGCCAGGGGAATTGGGCAAGAAAAAGAAATAAAGCGTATTCAATTTGGAAAAGAGGAAGTTAAATTGTCTCTATTTGCAGATGACATGTCTATCTATTTAGAAAACCCCATTGTCTCAGCCCCAAATCTCCTTAAACTGATAAGCAACTTCAGCAAAGTCTCAGGATACAAAATCAGTATGCAAAAATCACAAGCATTTCTATATACCAATAACAGAGAGAGCCAAATCATGAGTGAACTCTCATTCACAACTGCTGCAAAGAGAATAAAATACCTAGGAATACAACTAACAAGGTATGTGAAGGACCTCTTCAAGGACAACTACAAACCGCTGTTCAAGAAAATAAGAGAGGACACAAACAGATGGAAAAACAGTCCATACTCATAGATAAGAAGAATAAATATCATGAAAATGGCCATACTGCCCAAAGTAATTTATAGATTCAATGGTATCCCATCAAGCTACCACTGATTTTCTTCACAGAATTGGAAAACACCTTAAACTTCATATGAAACCAAAAAAGAGCCCACAAAACCAAGACAATCTTAAGCAAAAAGAGCTGGAATCATCATGCTACCTGACTTCAAACTGTACGAGAAGGCTACAGCAATCCAGAAAACATGGTAGTGGTACCAAGACAGAGATAAGACCAATGGAACAGAGGCCTCAGAAACAATGCCACACATCTACAACCATCTGATCTTTGACACACATAACAAAAACAAGCAATGGGGAAAGGATTCCCTATTTAACAAATGGTGTTGGGAAAACTGGCTAGCCATGTGCAGAAAGCTGAAACTGGATCCCTTCCTTACACCTTAAACAAAAATTCATTCAAGATTGATTAAAGATTTAAACATAAGACCTAACACCATAAAAACCCTAGAAGAAAACCTAGGCAATGCCATTCAGGACATAGGCATGGGCAAGGACTTCATGACTAAAACACCAAAAGCAATGGCAACAAAAGCCAAATTAGACAATTGGTATCTAATTAAACTAAAGGGCTTCTGCACAGAAAAAGAAACTATCATTAGAGTCAACAGGCAACCAACAGAATGGGAAAAATTTTTTGCTATCTACCCATCCGACAAAGGGCTAATATCTAGAATCTACAAAGAACATAAACAAACTTGGAGGAAAAAACAACTGCATCAAAAAGTGGGTGAAGGATAGGAACAGATACTTCTCAAAAGAAGGCATTTATGCAGCCAACAAACCTATGAAAAAGAGCTTGTCATCAAGCTCTGGTCATTAGAGAAATGCAAATCAAAACCACATTCAGATACCATCTCACACCAATTAAAATGGTGATCATTAAAAAACCAGGAGACAACAGACGCTGGAGAGAAGGTAGAGAAATAGGAACACTTTTACACTGTTGGTGGGAGTGTAAATTAGTTCAACCATTGTGGAAGACAGTGTGGCAATTCCTGAAGGATTGAGAACCAGAAATACCATTTGACCCAGCAATCCCATTACTGGGTATATACCCAAAGGAGTATAAATCATTCTATTATAAAGACATATTAACACATTTGTTTACTGTGACACTGTTCACAATAGCAAACACTTGAAACCAACCCACATGTCCATCAATGACAGACTGGATAAAGAAAATGTGGCATATATACACCAGGGAATACTATGCAGCCATAAAAAATGATGAGTTCATGTCCTTTGCAGGGACATGGATGAAGCTGGAAACCATCATTCTCAGCAAAATGACACAAGAATAGAAAACCAAACACCGCAATTTCTCACTCATAGGTGGGTGTTGAACAATGAGAACATGTGGACACAGGGAAGGGAACATCACACACTGGGGCCCGTCATGGGGTGGGGGACTAGGGGAGGCATAGTACTAGCAGAAATACCTAATGTAGTTGACGGGGTGATGGATGCAGCAAACCACCATGGCACGTGTATACCAATGTAACAAACCTGCATGTTTTGCATATGCATGTACCCCAGAACTTAAAGTATAATAATAAAAAAATTATTGATGTATTTATTCATTTGACAAATAATTTTCAGTGCTTATCACGTGGAAGGAACTGGGAATGTAACAATGAACAAGGCACAGTCCTGGCCCTCCAGGGATTTATGTAGTAAATCTCCCTCTAGTAGAGGGAGCTGGGGGCAGACAAACCTGTTCTTGCAACGAGGACTGATAAGTGCCCAGAACACAGAATAAAGTTGGACTGTGGGGAGATCAGAGAAGGTCTTCTGGGAAAATGGTCTAAGCAGCAGGCATTCCACCTCTACCACAGGGACTTAGGAGGAGATTAGAATGAAACCTCACACCATGAATAATCCTATTGCAACCTATAAAGTCATGTGATCAATGCAGAAATCTTTTTTTCTAAAAAGCAGTCTTTTCACTTTAGTAAAAGTGAATTTCAAGTAGCTCCCCAAAGTATTTTCCTGACTCAGCAACTAAGCACTATTGTTTTTTATTTTGAATTATGGTCTCCACACATTTGCATTTGAACAGTTCCGTCATATTTACACTTTCGCAAGTGATAAGTGCTGGTCTCAGAGGACACTGAAATGCACATGCATTGGCCTGGGCAGCACAGGTGATACCGTGGAAGGTATGGCCACAGCACAGAATACTGTTAAGTATCTGGGGAAGATACTTTCAGCCCTCCTCAGATTCTGCTCTTGAACTTGATGCTATCCCTGTCACAGGGTATCTCAATGGCCCTAGACTCCCTGCCTACATCTTCTTTACAATTTTCTGTTTTTAGGTTTCAGTGAAACTACAAGCTGTGCTGTAAAGAGTTCCACCTGGGGAGATACCTGGGAGATGTCCGAGTTAGGAGACAGCCCTAAGCACTGTGGGAAAAGAAGCAATGCTGTTTAGGATAGGAGAATCCCGCTTTTCTTTCCCAGACACATTTCCAAGGCCTTTGGAGAACGAGAAAGCCACATGGAGATACTTCTAACAGCAAAACATAACCACATACTCTCAATCACAAATGATATTATAGTATATCTAAAAATAGAGTAATAAAAATAAAAACAAAACTATGTTGGAAAAAATATTCTCTTACCATAGTATGTAAGATACTCTGCTGTGTGTAAAAATGTTAGTGAAACCAGGACATTGAAAATCCAGTTTATTCCAGATGAACATGCATTTCCTGTACTTCTTGCCCAAAGGGGATATATTTCAGAATTCACAGTCCAAGGCATCGGTCCCATTCCTGAGAAATAAAATATTAAAAACTTCAGTAAAATAGCATGTAAGATATTTGAAAAATTATAGTTTGTCTACTCTAAAAAGAGGAATTAATGCAACAGTAAAAAAGCCTTTGTTTACCAGGTGCAAAGAAAACAAGATATAAAATAAGGCCCAGAAGTGCAGTCCAGGAGTATGGCGTAGGGCAGAAATTGAAAGCCCAAAATATGTCTTCTGTTTTGAACTTGGTTTCATTTTCACACCTGAAAAATAATGCAATATAAGTATTAATGTTTTAGGCTACAGTTGCAGAAATTCAGTATGGTCATATTTATGTATTTGGAAATTCCTAAATGTTTAAAAAAAAAGAGTCCAAAATGTTTTTCTTAAAAAAAAATAGGAACTGAATATGCAGAATTAGATCTCAAGCTCACACAGGAATTTTAAAGCTAATTCAAGAGCAAAACAAAGAAAGACACTATGTTTTATAACCATTTCTCATAAATTAGACATGATTTCTAGTTAGTCCCTAGAAGCTGTAGTAACACTTCGGTACCACTGAGAGTCAGTATGTTGTAGCAAAATTTGCAATCAGGACAAGATTCAAATTTCAGAGCCAGATATTTTTCATCAGATAAAATGGGGATAACACTTTGCAGACTATTTTAAGAATTAGAAGGGTAACCTGTAAAAGGTGATGGAGTGGATGAGGGAAGTAACTGATTCTGATTCCAGATAGCCCTCTCCCTTCCTGGTTTGTGTCCTTGCTTGGCTACCTGTCACTCCCTGATGACCTTGCCTTCTTAATCCATAGTAAAGCAAAGCATCCTAAAGTTTGATTAATTCTGAAGTTGAACTTCCAATTCTTTACCTTAATTGCCCCTGAAGATGTTACCAGCCTCAAAAGCATTCCTATCCCCTATTGTCAATTTAGACTATTGTTCTGTCTCCTTCACCTCTAACTTTGAACCTTGTCATCGAAGCCCTATTGTTATATTATTTATGAACTCATCATAACATTCCACCTCTCTTGATGATTTGGGTGCCTGCTCAGTCCTCCTCCTTTCTTCTCTTGCCACATTCATTTATTTTTAGTTCCTCTCCTTGTATGTCTCCATCAGACCTCTTGAGTGACCAGTGTCGATCAACAGTAATATTTTGAAAGGAATCTTTTTTTCTGAGCAGGTCTCCACAGTGGGTTAAAATATTCACTAAACTATGCTGTAAACATAAGTGTTGTCATTTAGGCTTTGTTGTTTCATTTATAGAGCACAAGTTGAATAGATTTAGCCAGTCTTAAGGGCTCTAGGATTTTTGGAGTGGCAAATGAGCATTGGCTTCAACTTAAAAGTCACCAGCTGCATTATATCCTAACAAGAGAACCAGCCTGTCCTTTGAAGCTAGGCATTGACTTCCCCTCTCTAGCTGTGAGAGTCCTGGATGATATCTTCTTCCAACAGAAGTATTTTCATCTCCATTGAAAAATCTGTTGTTTAGTATAGCCACCTGATACGATTTGGCTGCATCCCACCCAAATCTTATCTTGAATTGTAGTTCCCATAATCTCCAATAACAATAACATTATCTTGGAGAATCTTGTGGGAGAAATCCAATGAATCATGGGAATGGTTACCCTCATGCTGTTCTCATGATAGTGAATAAGTTCTCATGAGATCTGATGGTTTTATAAGGGGCTTTTCCCCTTTTTACTTGACACTTCTTTTTCCTGCCACCATGTGAAGAGGACATGTTTGCTTCCCCTTCCTCCATGATTGTAAGTTTCCTGAGACTTCCTAGCCCTATGGAACTGTGAGTCAATTAAACCTCTTTCCCTTATAAACTACCGAGTCTCAGGCAGTTCTTTATAGCAGTGGGAGAATAGGCTAATATACCACCTTTATCAGTTATCTTAGCTATATGTTTTGGATAACTTGATACCGCTTCTCCATCAGCACTTGCTGCCTCACCTTGCAACAAGGTGCAAAGTGAAGACAGCTTCCTTCCTTAACCCTCATGAATCAACCTTTGCTAGACTCAAACTTTTCTTCTGCAGCTTCCTCATCTCTCTCAGTCTTCACAGAATTGCATGGAATTAGAGACTTATTCTGGATTAGGCTTGTGCTTAAGGGAATTTTGTGGCTGGTTTGATCATCTATCCAGACCACTCAAACTTTCTGCATATCAGCAATAAGGCTGTTTCATTTTCTTATCATTTGTGTGTTCACTGGAGTAGCACTTTTAATATCCTTTAAGAGTTTTTCTTTTGTAGTCACAATTTGGCTATTTGGTGCAAGAGGCCTAGCTTTCAGCCTATCTCAGCTTTCAATATGCCTTCCTTAGTAAGCTTAATCATTTCTAGCTTTTCATTTAAAGTGAGAGTCATGCTACTATTCCTGTCGACTGAATACTTAGAGGCCATCGTAGAGTTATTAACTGTAGTATCTTAGGGAATAGAGAGGCCCCAGAAGAGGGAGACAAAAAAGGAAATGGCTGGTTGGTGCCATGATCAGAACACACACAACATTTATAATTAAGTTTGATGTCTTAATTATTACGGGTGCAGTTTGTGATGCCCCACAACAATTATTATAGTAACGTTAAAGAATACTGATCATCATAACAGATATAATAACGAAAAAGTATGAAATAATGTGAGAGTTACCAAAACATGATACAAAGACACTAAATGAGCACATATTGTTGGAAAAATGGTGCCAGTACACTGGCTTGATGCAGGGCTGCCGGAAAACTTCAGTTTGTAAAACAAAATGCAATGTCTATGAAGTGCAGTGATAGGAAACACAATACAATGAGGTATATACTGTTTTCACTGGCCTCTAGAATCCATTCTCCCTCTTTTTTTCCCTGCCATTTTCACCATTTGAGTTCTCAACCTGGTGTGGCATTATTAACTTCTTTCAACAACCACTTCTCAGAAACTGACCAGTGTTATGAAACCATGCTGTTGGGCTCTATTAAAAGTTCATGCTGCTGCATCTCAGTTGGTTCTCTAATGATGCTTATTTTATCCTTTATTGTCTTCTCTAATGAATTATCTGTTTATCTTAGAGTAGACATTGAGTCAACTTCTGTTAACTATTGACTCAATTAATTAAAATATTTCTTACCATCTTATAGTCCTGAAATCTTTCTGTTTCCTATGTAGATGAACTTGGATCTCCTTTTTTTTGAGAAAATTTATCAATTTTAGTTGAGAAAAATAAAATAAAACCAGGAATCTGGAGATGCTTTGGAGGACTTGATACATATGAATTTGAAGAACAGATATTTTAACAATTTTAAGGAACTGAGGATCATTAAACATCAATTTTTCTCTATCAACTTCTACTTTTCTATATTTTTCTCAATATTTGAGGAAGAAAAAGCTTTTGACAAAATATTGTAGGTAGGCTTCCTTCCTCCCTTCAGGGGTACATGTGTCTCACCCTAAGGACTGCCCTTCTTATCAGTGGTCTTGCATCTCATTCTTCTGCCTCCTCTTCGATCACATTCCACCAATATCTCTTCTTTTTCTGCCCTGTTTAGTTTCTTCCTACTTGAGCCTTCCCTTCGGTCTACAATACACAATGTCTCTCCTACTCAAATGTTCAACCCCTCTCATATTCCTACAACTAGCTCTCCTGAAATACCAGAAGTTTATACTCATGAGTTTTTCCTGACTACGTACTCCTCCTTTCACAGCCCGACTCTTCCACCCTCCCAGATGCTGGCTAACTCTTACATGGTCTCTTTTCCTGGATATGTTCACACAAAAGTAATCAATTATCTCCTAATCTCCAAATTCAGGTTTCTTGTCTTAATCTTGATGTTCTTTGATTACTCTGTGGTGCTTGGTATTTGCTGACAACTCTCCTTCCTTCTCTTCCCTCTTTGCTTTTATATCCGTATCTCCTTTTTAGCTCTCTGACCTATATGTATTCATTGCTTTTTACAGTGCCTCTTCCTCTTCTCAGCCTCTAAATATAGGTGTCCTCTAAGGTTCTATTTTGGGACCTATACCCTCTCTCATAATCATCTCATCTAATTTTAGGACTTTATAATTTCCATGTGGACGGTCCTCAATAGTTTATTATGGCCTTGATCTTTCTCCCAAGTTCCACTGATGGAATTTAGGTACTTAAATACCTAAAATAGCAGAGTTACTATGAACAGTTACATCCAGCCATGACTTAAATGCAATGTAACTACAATGAAATGACTTCTCCAGGAGGGAGCATGGGGCTGCTCTGAGTTCAAATCGTGACTCTGCCACTTACTAGATATATTCATTCCAAAACTTATATAATGAACATTTTCGTGTGTCAGACATAATGTCAGAGATAACAGCTATGAACAAAATAACCGGCGCATTTACAAAACCTTGAGTTTAGTGGGCACTGGCATGGTCTGGTTTCCCAATCTATAAAATCAGGGAAAGGACTGTATCATGGTCTGTTGGGAACATTAAATATTTCCGTTTGCATAAGCATAGAACATCTGCATACTCAGTGCTTAGCACACTGCCTGGCATGTGGTATATGCATAGCATAAGCATTACTTTACTAGTGCCCCTCATGACATTTCTATTTTAGTTAACACCACCTTTCCCTAAATTAGAATGGTTTAAAATCTTGGATTATCTTCATTTTCCTCTTATCCACTTTTCTTAGGTCCTTTATACTTTTAAGTCCAAGTAAAGAAGAGTGGCCAAGACTGAGTGTCAGCATTGACATCCTAGGTTCGGATCTAGGCTGGGACACCCAGATGTGAGGCTAGGATATATGTGACCTCTAGGTGCTTAACATCTCAAAGCTGTGTCATCATCTGTGAAATAAGGATTTTCCTGGCACCTACCTTAAATATTTTGATGCTTATGTTAGATAATGTACACAAAGAACTTTACATGGTATAGGCAAGAAATACTATTTCCTAGACATAATTTCTTGAATCTGACTTTTCTATTTGCATTAACACCACCCTAATTTAGATTCTTTGTATGTGTCCCATCACCTGCCTCTGCCTTTCAGGGAGACCAACTCTAGAGTAACCCTGATGATTCCTATTTCCCGATTTTCTTTTCTTTTCTTTTTGAGGCGGAGTCTCACTCTGTTGCCCAGGCTGAAGAGCAGTGGTGCGATTTGGGCTCACCACAACCTCTGCCTCCTGGGATCAAGCAATTCTCCTGCCTCATCCTCCCGAGTAGCTGGGACTACAGGTGTATGCCACCATGCCCAGCTAATTTTGGATTTTTAGTAGAGACGGGGTTTCACTACATTGGCCCTGCTAGTCTCGAACTCCTGACCTCATGATCTGCCAACCTCAGCCTCCCAAAGTGTTGGGATTACAGGAATGAGCCACCACACCTGGCCTGTTTCCAGATTTTCATGCCTTGTATAGTTCCTTCTCCTGGAGTGTGAGAGTGTCCTGGGACTTGCTTCTAACCAACAGAATATACAAAGGTGACAGGACATGTGTAATTAAGATTCCAGTGTTGTTGAGCTGAAGTCTGTCATTCCCTTGCTGGTTTTGGAGAAGCGGGCTGCCATGTTGTGGGATGCCTACGCTGGGAGACTTGTGGAAGGAACAGAGGGTAGCCTCTGTCCAACAGCTAGCAAGAAACGGAAGTCCTCAGCACAAAGCCACAAATTACTGAATTCTGCTAACAAAAGTAAATCCTTCTCCAGCTGAGTCATAGATGAAACCATAGTTCCAGACTGCACACTGATTGTAGGCTTGTGAGACCCTAAGCTATGCCTGCATTCCTGACCCACAGGAAGTGCTATATTATTAATGTGTGTTGCAGTAGTAAATGAATACAGCTTTCCTGACTTTCCTGCTACTATCATTCTTTTCTTCAAACTCACATCCCACCAATTTAAAGCGCCCTGGCAACCTCAGTGCTCAAAAAGCTCCGTTCTCCTTATTCCAGCAGTCTACAAAATGGCCTGTAAAATGTGGCTACAGCCTATCTTATTTTGTACTTCTATACACAGTCCTTTTATCCAACTAGATTACTTATTTTCTGAACTTACATTCTAGACCCAGTATCTCCTACTCATGACATTTCCTATAACTGAAGGCAAACTCTTATTCCTGACATCTACTGTCAATATCTACCATTAGTTCCTACCTTCTCACTCAAGGCCTGTATGGATGCTACCCATTCACCTGTATGAAATATTCTTTCCTTCCTCTCAACTCCTTTTCATTTTCCTCATCTATGTCATTATCATGTAGTGCTCTGTATAGTCATATGTTAATATACTCCTTCTGCTGTACGGAGATTTCATCCCAGACAGTACAGCATGGCACAGGGGTTAAGAGCACAGGGTCTAATATTAGAACTGCATGAGTCGTATCTCAGTTCTATCTCTTATCAACTTTGTAACTTTGGCCAAGTTACTTAACCTTCCTGTCTCAATTTTCTTGTAGAATAAGATTGAGTAATAGGACTACAAAGATTAAATAAGGGGATAACTGCTTGGCACATAAAAAATACAATCTATAATTATTTGCCAATAGAATAGTCACCTATTTATTTAAAAAAAATCTATTGTTCATCATAATACCCTATGTAGAGACAAATGTTGAATGATGAATGAAGCTTTCACATTTGCATTTGTTTAATTGTGAGTAGAAAACAGCATTAGATGTCCCTTGACCAATAATCCCCAATAATGAAATAGTCTTTCGAGTCATGAAGATCTTAAGAAAATAAGAAAGGGAAGAAAAAAGGCAGGAAGGCAATAAGCAGGCTCCTGTAGGGAGCAATACTTACAAATAAGGAAATAACTAAAATTCACTGAACAATTTCCTATTTACTCTTTTCGTTATTTTCACAATTCCTTGGGTGATCTCCTTCTTTGGCCATGGTAAGTAGGACATTTTAGAGTGGACTCTGTGCTTGCCCGGATGAAGCTTTTCACCATCTGGCTACACACGTTTACATGCACAAAAAAGGCCAAGTAGCCCCTCGTCATCCTCGTGCTGATTTTGGGAAGGCACTGCAGGCACTGACTTGGCTGAGTTACACACTCAGCAATACGTAGATAGCTAATCACTGAGAATGTGACATCACACCTGACCTTCAAAATATAAACAGAAATACCAACTAAAAAATGAAAACGCAGATTTCAAACATTATCACAAAATATCCTCATGCTTTCCTGGCAACTGCTGGTAGAAGAACATAATGCTCCCAAGAAGGAGCAAAAATACTTTGACATCAGTATGTGGGTTGGGATTAGAAAAAGTCATGCTCTCAGATGTGGCACCTCTTCACCACATCCTAGAGCAAAACCTGAAAATGACTGCAATCATGGGAAGCTGCTCAGAGGGCACTGCAGTAGACAAAGCAGCAGAATTGCATGCAATCAGGTGAAATATGTCTCATTTTGGCAGAGGGAGAGAACTAATCTTTACCAGCAGAATGACTAGACTAACACCTGACGCATCGACCAAATAAATCATCAGTTCCCCGTTCCAATCATGAAACCCACAGTACTCCCTTTAGTAATACCATCTAGAAATTAACAACTCTGTTTGAAGGTGGAACAATGCTTCCCTGCCCACTCAACACCCACCAAACTAGTTCATACGTAGAGCTATTTCTGCCTTTTTTAATGTTACCTCTCCACCATCTATATATCTGTAGAGTTTTAAAACTAAGAAATAACCAAAGGAACTTAAGCAAATATACAACTGTTCTTGCCACAGTTAGCCATAAGTAGTATATTCCTTCCTTCCTACACAGGACATGCTGTCTATATTGCCCCTTTATTCTCTATGATGAAATAATTTGACTGCTCCAGGTTTATATATGGGAGTGGGGTAAAAGAAATAGGACCTGTGTTTAAAATACAAAACTTCCAACTTTATACATTCAGTCCTAATCACTGATAAATTTATATAAGTTCATTCTCTTCCCAAAGTTTATAAACGATCCAGATTTTTGGAACGGGGAGAGCTTACTATAATTTTCATGACACATCTACCATTGTTCTACCTGGTTTACTGTACAAGCTTGCCAATTCTTTATTGAAGAGTGTCAGTGAAGCACAATTTTATTTCCAGGTCCTGATGCAAGACTATGATTTTTCTGTTTAAGGTCCCTAAGCTATCACTTTAAAACACAGATATCCCTCTAAAAGTTAACTCTAATAGTTCTTTATTGATAGAAAGTTAACCCTAATAGTTCTTTATTGATAGAAATTTATGATAATAATTACACAATTACAATTTGAGGGTAGTGGTGAAAAGGTACCTAGGAAGGCATAGAGTATGTCTCTAGGATAGGACACCTTCATCTTATCTGAGGAGAACTAAAGAAGCAAAATCCTAATTCCCAGTCAGAGAATTAGGATGATGTAAATTTCCTATAAGCAACCCAAGTTATAAGAAATTCTAAATTTTGGGCATTCCATCAAAGCAACCAGGAAAACTTACTGTTATAAACTTGGCCCTTTACTTCCCAGATACTTTCAATTATTGTTCAGTAGGCATATTTCCTATTTAATAATCTAACATGAAATAAACTTAAGGGTGGCAAGCTAGCATTTAAACTCTAATAACATTTCTGTGGTTTTGAACAATTTAAGAAACATATGGTTCCCTAGCTTGCAATGTGCAGACCATGTTGAAAATCTTGCTTTTTAATGATTTCCCATTGTCTAGTCCTTTTTTTCTTTTTGTAATTTTCCTGCAGAGGATTGTCATTTAAAGGCAAGACAAAAAAGCTATTCTTTTGTCAATTACTATTATTTTCTAATAAATCCTTATTAAGACAATTAAATCACAGACATGGGTAAATTTCAAAAGCATTAGAAATTTGGAGCAAAATAAATCATTGCACCTAAACTCCTTATCAGTATATCAGCTACCTTATGCACCCTAAGTATGGAAAACAGATGAATGGAATCTAGACAGACGCAAATGAAAACAATGATAACATTTAAAAGTTGTGAGACTACAGGGATACTGGTACCGTCTCTAATTCTGGTAACAATTTAAATTGGCATAATCTCCTTATGGAAAGAATTTTGGCAATTTGGACATTAGAATATGCATCCCTTCTGTCTCAGTCTGATATCCAAAGTGTATTATCTTTAGGAAATCACCTAAGTGGGAAATTATATGCTTAACAATGTACTTTTCTCTGTACTTTCATTTAACACAAGATTAACATAGATAGAAAATTAGAAAGCATAAAAGTCTCCCACAGTGGAAGGGTAGTTAATGCAATTAAGGTACAACAACTGAATAAAAAAGCAGCCATTGAAATAATTATTTTAAAGGAAACTGGGCCAAAACCACAAAGGTTGGTCTGGATAGAGGACTGTTGAAAGTGAAGTCTTAGGTAACGTAGGTGTCTTTCATTTTGGCACCAAACTGGCCAACAAGCAACGCAATAAGTGTATGCAAAATCCAGGACATGAGGATGTGGTAGTGGCCTACTTCTCTCTCTCCAGTTCCTCCTATGTTCCTGAAGTTCTGTGGTCAGTGTGAAAGTAACAGGCTGCTGGGTCAGAGGAGCCCTGAACTCTGCCTTGGGGAGGGTCCACAATGGCATTTGAATGGTCTAAGAAAATGTTTCAACTCTATTAATTCATAAGAAAATACTTTGAAATTCTTTCTCTTACTGCGTCATCCGATCCAAAGCAAGCAAGGCCATGGCCTACTTCATAAAGTCTACCTGGAAACATAGAAAATGTCACAAAGTTGGCAGTGGAGAAGATATCAAACTACAAATACTGCCTAGAGAATAAGTTATGTAGATAACAGTGACTGGAAATATAAAAAATTAAGGGAGGAGGAGGTCATTTATTAATTAATGATTGTTTTCATGGTTGAACTTAACCAGGTTGTGTGTCTCTTATTCAAAGTACTTGAGACCAGAAGGGTTTTGGATTTCAGATTTTGGAATATTTGCATTATACTTACTGGCTGAGCATCCCTAATCCAAAATCCAAAATGCTTCAGTGAGCATTTCTTTTGAGCATCATGTCGGCACTCAAAAAGTTGGAATTTTGGAGCACTTTGGATTTTAGATTTTTGGATCAGGAATACTCAAACTGTAGTTGTTACAATATTAATTTGAGAAGATGGGAGAAAGTTTAGTGACCCATAGACAGCTAATGTTGGGCCTCTTTTTCCATACTGTTGCTTCCCTCTACAATTTTTCCCATAATAAAGTCAGGCATTCCAGTTATTAGCCGTTCTCCTGCTTCAGCTGGCACTGAAAGAAAGGGAATTACACATCTTCTCCATTGTGTGCTTCCTTCATATTGACCAAAGGCCTCAAAATGCTGGTTTCCATATTTATACTGCATGGTCACTACACTGCTTCCCCACTTAGAAGCAGTAGGGCCTGCCTCTGCCGACAGCTGACGGGCCCCCTCGCCACCAAGCACAAGTGGTAGTGCTCTCCCCTAAGACCTGCCTGTCTGGCCATTACTATGTGTGGCACAAAGGCCACCAACAGCCTGGCCAGTGCCCTAGGAGGTAGCTTGGCAAGGAGTGGGTGCTTTATACCAGAGAATGATGTGGCAAATGGTTTATATTCTCTCTCTGAGGATATCTGAAGAGGACAGAGTGACACAGAAGTGGAAATGACAGAGCCAGTGAGCAGAAGCCAGTAAGCAGAGGCCATACTGCAATAGAAGCCATGAGGTAAAGAAGGGTCACAGAGTTGACAGTGACTGGGGAAAATATAGACAAGAAGCACAGATTGCTGCCAGTCTGCTGAGCCGTAGTCTAGATTTCCACGAGTTTGGGATGGGTGAAGTTGAGATATTTTTCCTTTTTTTTTTTTTTTTTTAACTTTCCTATGTACCTTTATTATAAAACTTTCATTAACTGAGGAAATCAAGCATGTCTCTTTTCTGCTTAACATGAAAAGTTGTAACAAAGTGATGGCTAGGTCCTAAGATAGTGATTATTGATCCTGATTTTGAATTAATAAAACCCAACAGGTTTTTCTATGTTGGCTGTGCAACTCCATTCCTATTTTTTTCCCAATTTTTTATAGATACGGCATAAAAAATTAAGATGACTTTTCTCCCTTTTCCATTGCTGTGGAAGGTAATATATTAATACTTATTCCAACTATGCTGTACTATACTGCTCATATTTTATGAAATTCCTTTTGGAATCATATTCAGAATCTACTTGTTGCTCAAAAAAAACCCTTATTTTTTCCTATTCTACTTATGGTTCACTTTCCTTTCTTCCCTCTTCCTTTATTTCTTGCCATAATGAGCCAATTACATGAGGGACTCTGGGTGAAAAGGAGAGATGTGACTAAACTGAGTAAAGGTAGGGAAACAGTCAATTGAAATAATAGCAACAAACTCAGGATAATTTCATTTGTATGTTTTGACTCGAGTTATGAGAAATAAAATGATTATTTTTAGATAAAGGTCATCAAATTATAGAAATCTACATCGGAGAAGTGATACAGAAGAGACATGCTGGGAAGGGAAGAATGTGGTCCCTTTAAACGATATGGAAGGGAAGTGCTGGGTAAAGCAGGGCGTGGTCCCTGGCTAGGGCTCCACCCCTGGCCTGTGCCCATGGACCTAGGTGAGGACAGACATTTGTTTTTTTTCCTGGCCAAATGTTCCACTTCCCAAGACCACCTTGGCCTGCCACAGCCGCTTCCTGTGCCTATAAAAAAACCCAAGACCCTAGACAGACACACAGGTGGCTGGACATCGAGAGAAGCACATCAATGGAGGAACACACAGGTGGCTGGCCAGCAAGAGGAAAGCATCGACAGACACCAGCACTGCCGGCAGGGCCACCGACTGGCAGAACGACATGCAGTTTGGCTGTGGCAGTTGCAGGACGGCCCAGGCCACTGAATGAATAAAACCTGCTCAATAAAACCTTGCACTGATTCTCCAAACCCACATGTGATCCGATTCTTCGAGTACACCAAGGCAAGAAACCCAGGATACAGAAAGCCCTCTGTCCTTTCTTTAAGGCATGGGTCTAATTGAGCTGACTAACATTAGCCACCTATGGATGGCTAAACTGAAAGAGCACCCTGTTACACACGCCCGCTGGAGCTTCAGCCGTAAACATTCAATGCCAGATGCTGCTATGGGGTTGGAAACACACAGCCTGCCCGTCTGTATACTCCCCTAGAGGTTTGAGCAGCAGGGCACTGAGGCAAGCCACACCTTCATCGTATGTCCTGCAAGGGAGACAAGGGAATCTTTCCCATTTTAGAAGATTGGAGAACACTGCATCCAACATATTCATTTTATAGATAGCAGAATTGAAGTCCAGTGAGGTTGAATGACTTACCAAAGTCTCAGAGAAAACTGTAAGTAAAACTAGTTCTCAGTAGCACCCCGCTCATAGGCCACCCAGCTGAGGGGCTAGTGGGCACTGAGATCCAACTTATGCCAGCCCTTGGGGGCCAGCCACAGGGATGACTCTTCCTGGGGGAATGTGTCTCGTATTCTAGTCATCAAAAAAGCATATCACAGGGACAAAGTTATTTCTTTGGAACAGTGCACTCATGTGAGGGCCACTCATAACCCTGTTTTAAAGAAATAACTTTATCCCTGTGATAAGTTATATTAATTTTATATTGTGTTATTCTGGTTTAAAAATGGTTTTTATCATTAAATAGTTATTATTAAAGTATTATTACATTAAATTATTAAATTACTGGGAACCAGTAAAATAGACTCTATTGAACTCATTGTCTTCATTCATTTCTTCACTCATTTATTTGACACGGGAGTCTATACATTGCCCCAGGGGTTGGACATCCTTTAAGATACCAAAGCAAGTGGCTATCAAATACCAATGATTGAAAAACAGCAAGTCTGCAACACAAAACTATTTAGCAACATCTATAGGGGTATAGGAGGAGTTTAAGTTGGCAGGGCTTCCAAGAAAACTCTGTTTATATAAGTTTGGGAGTTACTTTTTAGGTTAAGAGTTTAATAATGAGGAAGGGAAATGTTTGAAAAACCATGAATTGCAGGAAAAAGAACCAGGGAGTCAGAATGAAGACATAGGTAATACCTACCTTTGTGACAACTAGAATACGAGACACTTTCCCCCAGGAAGAGTCATCCCTATGGCTGGCCCCCAAGGGCTGGCATAAGTTGGATCTCAGTGTCCACAAGCTCTCAGTTGGGTAGCCCGTGGGCAGGTGCTGCTGAAGACTGGTTTTGCTTACAGTTTTGCTCTGAGACTTTGGCAAGTCATTCAACCTCACTGGACCTCATTTGTGTTACCTATAAAATAAACATATTGGATGCAGTGTTCTCAAATATCCTTCTGAAATGGGAAAGACTGCTTAACACCGCCATCTTATTGCGGCATCCTTCCCAAGTTTCAGTTCAGAGAACTGATGTTTTTCCATACTTACGGGTTTACTCGATTGCCTGAGTGGGTGGGCTCGCATAGGACCCTGGTTTATTTTAGGGACTTTTATGACCCTCACTAGATAGTGAACTTCAGTGAGAGCACCATACCTATTATCTCCCTTTTCCTTCTCTAGGCCTCATGGGCTAGTACTTGGCATAACATTTTACACACAGTCAATTGCTCAATAAATGTAAATGCAAATGTCAATTAAAACACTTATTTTTTTGCTTCCCATTTGGCTGATCTTTTGTCGTCTGACAATTTCTTCACTACATGGTAAGCCTCACAGAAGACACATATATGCTGTTGAAATTTCTTGAACTCTAAGAAATCTGTGTCTATTTAATTTAAAACATGCCTGCCTGGGGTGGTAAAAGGAGAGACACATTTCTTTACCATAAGTGTTGAAAAATCCATCTGCATCATCCTAAGGTTTAAAAATTTCAAACTACACCAGTATTCTGATTTTATTTTCTTTCCACTGCAAGAGTGCCTGCACAGTATCTGCAGGTGCCTGAGAATGAATGCAAGCTGATTTATCGCTGTGGGCTATCGTGATGCAAACAATGGCATACTTTGTTTATTAGATTCTTTTCAATCCATTCTACAGCTGTTTTCCATCAAATGTGAGTTCTTTATGAAAGTTGTGCTCCCAACAGAAATGTCCTTAAGTAGGTGTAACTTCCTCATTTGATGAAATTGACTAACGTTTGGATAGGGCCTTACCATAAACAAAACACAGTTCACATATATTAATTCATTTAATTCTGATGACCATTCAAATTCCCGTTTTGCAAATGAGACAAGTCTTTTTTAAGTATAGTGACTTTCCCAAGATTACACAGAGGCGGCAGTGTTTCAAATCCAATATTCTGTTTCTTTCTCCTTCAACATAATCATCCTACCAGTTCAGATATATGTGGAAACCTCTCTTGAGGTGCATAATTTTTTATGGAATTTGAATGGAAAAAGAGATGAAATGAAAACCGCTTGAAATCTCCCCTAAGTTAGCATTCTTTTTAATAACAGCAGTGAAGTAAGCCCCTGAAATTTCATCCAGAAATGAGCAGAATAAAATGCTTCTCGAAGAGCATTAGGAATTAAAATGAGCGGCATCTTGGTAGGTCTGAGCCTCTGTGTCCTCTATATTTTCTTTTGACTGGGTATCCATTTTGCCCCAAAAGCACAAAACAATAATTAGAACAGAAAGGATGCCTGCATGAGCTGGAAGTTAAAATATCATATAACAATCTCATTAACTAGATAACTCATTTGAGAGCAGTGGTGTCAATCCTACAAGTGTATTACAAGGAGAACAGTCATTCTAATGCAATAAGATGGCAGTGTTAAGCAGTCTTTTAATAATACATACACAAAAACATAGAGCTACATAATGATTTTCTCTGATACAGTCATGTCAGTAAGGAACTAAAAAAAAAAAAAAAAAAAAAAAAAAAAAAACTTCCCCTAGAAGCTGCTTAGAGAGTGAGAATACATAGTGTCTCAACAATTACTTAAAATAGAACTTGTGCCAATAGTTACTGACATATAAGAACTTTGTAAATAATGAAATGGAAAGTCATTATAATAAAACTGTAAACTGTAAGGCAGTTTCACATTATTTCATCTCAAATTACCGCTAAAGTGAAAACATAATAGCTTTACAGATTAAGAATTTTAACTGCAATTGCCTTTTTTTCTCACTTCCTGATTTGTATAGAAAGTTCTAAAGCACCTTACTATCAGCAATGAAGCAAAACTATAAAACTGAGAAAAATCTGTCTCAATCCTTCCAAATCAAAGATGAGTTTTCTACCATTTGGGTGAGTGAATAGCTTAACAGGTCTATTAAAATTCACTCTATCCTCCCTTCTAATCTGTTCCTGGCACTGGAGCAAAGAAAATCATGTCACACCTACTGTCACACCCAGCCTCCTAAACAGAGCCTGGTTTCCACTGGGGGTGCCCCGCACAGTCTGGCCTGCCCCTCTCCAGCCTTCCACAGCACCTCCTCCACATCACCTGCCACTGTCACCACTATGCCCCAGGGTCTGGTACAATGGCAGGCACACAGTTGGGGCTCAATACATATTTGTTTAGAATCATTTTCACCATTTGATGAATGTAACAAAATACTGTCTCACAGTTTTGAAGTTTCCTTATTTTCAAAGAGATTTTATGTAAGGAGAGAATGAATTAGTAATTAAATTTATCCTTTATTCTTGACATGACTTTCTATATTATAGTCCAGAGCAAGTTTTGAAAGTTGTATTTTAATACCATAATTACTTCTAACACACACAAACACATACACAGGCATACAACATAAAAGAGATACTCGTAGACATTTGTTGTGTTTCTCTTTAGAATAGGTGGAAAGGATATGGTAGCAATGGGCAAAAGTTAGTGGGTGGGCTTGCATAGGACCCTGACATATCCTGAAGGAAGGGATTTAGTACATTTGTCTGTATTTGCAGAGGTGCCTAGGAGATCAGCTTTAATACCTGGTAATAAGTAATTTTCTGAATAACTATGCAATGGATAATCTTGAGGTATAGGTGTCTTATGAATACAGGAACTGGAAATTACCCAATGTCTAGGCTCTATCTTGGATTCTAGTAAAAGTAACTACAGTTATGGAACTATGGGGTCAAAGTAACTATAGTTACGGAACTATGCCTAGAAATAGGACCAAATCTTAGGACATAAAGACAAAAATCTCGGGGGAAAGCACATTTTAACTTAAGGAAGTCTTGCTATGCTTTGATTATAAAGTAATGGGCAGTCTGCTGTTGAGAAACCTTCGCGTTTACCTTGTGTAGAAGATTCCCCAGTGATATGGTCTGGCTGTGTCCCCACCCGGATCTCAACTTGAATTGTATCTCCCAGAATTCCCACGTTGTAGGAGGTACCCAGGGGGAAACTGAATCATGGGGGTTGCCAGTCTTTCCTATGCTATTCCTGTCATAGTCAATAAGTCTCAAGAGATCTGATGGGTTTATCAGGGGTTTCTGCTTTTGCTTCTTCCTCATTTTTCTCTTGCCACCACCAGGTAAGAAGCCCCTTTTGCCTCCCATCCTGATTCTGAGGCCTCCCCAGCCATGTGGAACTGATAAGTCCAATTAAACCTCCTCTTCTACCCATACTCAGGTATATCTTTATCAGCAGCATGAAAATGGACTAATATAGTAAATTGGTACGAGTAGAGTGGGACATTGCTTAAAAGATACCTAAAAATGTAGAATTGACTTTGGAACTGGGTAACAGACAAAGGCTGGAACAGTTTGGAGGGCTCAAAAGAAGACAGGAAAATGGGGGAAATTTTGGAACCTCCTAAAAACATGTGAATGGCTTTGAAAAACCTGCAGATAGTGATATGACCAATAAGGTCCAGGCTGAGGTGGTCTCAGATGGAGACGAGGAATTTGTTGAGAAATGGAGCAAAGGTGACTCTTGTTATGTTTTACCAGAGACTGGCAGCATTTTGCCCAGCCCTAGAGATCTGTAGAACTTTGAACTTGAAAGAGATGATTTAGGGTATCTGGCAGAAGAAATTTCTAAGCAGCAAGGCATTCAAAAGATGACTTGGGTGCTGTTAAAAGCATTCTGTTTTAAAAGGGAAACAGAGCATAAAGAGAACTGGCAGCCTGACCATGCAGTGGAAAAGAGAAACCCAGAGAAATTCAAGCCTGCTGCAGAAATTTGTGTAAGTAGCAAGGAGCCTGATGTTAATCTCCAAGACCATGGGGAAAACGTCTCCAGGCCATGTCAGAGACCTTCACAGCAGCACCCCCCATCACAGGCCTGGAGGCCCAGGAGGAGTGGTTTCGTGGGCCAGGCCCAGGATCCCCCTGCTGTGTGCAGCCTAGGGAGTTGGTGCTCTGTGTCCCAGCAGCTTCAGCCACAGCTGAAAGGGACCAACGTAGAGCTCGAGCTATGCCCCAAGTCTTGGCAACTTCCATGTGATGTTGAGCCTGTGGGTGCACAGAGGTCAAGAATAAAGGTTTGGGAACCTCCGCCTAGGTTTCAGATGTATGGAAATGCCTGGATGCCCAGGCAAAAGTTTGCTGCAGGTGTAGGGCCCTCATGAAGAACCTCTGCTAGGGCAGTGCAGAAAGGAAATGTGGGGTTGGAGCCTCTAAACAGAGGCCCTACTGGGGCACTGTCTAGTGGAGCTGTGAGTAGAAGGCCACCATCCTCCAGACCCCAGAATGGTAGATGTACTGATGGCTTGTGCCATGTGCCTGGAAAAGCTGCAGACACTCAGTGCCAACCTGTGAAAGCATCCGGGAGGGTGGCTGTACCCTGCAAAGCCACAGGGGTCGAGCTGCCCAAGACCATGGGAACCCACCTCTTGCATCAGTGTGACCTGGATGTGAGACCTGGAATCAAAGGAGATCATTTTGGAGCTTTAAAATTTGACTGCCCTGCTGGATTCTGGACTCGCATGGAGCCTGTAACCACTTTGTTTTGGCCAATTTCTCCCATTTGGAAAGGCTGTGTTTACCCAATACCTGTATCCCCATTGTACCTAGGAAGTAACTACCTTGCTTTTGATTTTACAGGCTCATAGACAGAAGGACTTTTTTTTGTCTCAGATGAGACTTTGGACTGTGGACTTTTGGGTTAATGCTGAAATGAGTTAAGACTTTGGGGGACTGTTGGGAAGGCATGCTTGGTTCTGAAATATGAGGACATGAGATTTGGAGGGGCCAGGGGCAGAATGATATGGTTTGGCTGTGTCCCCACCAAATCTCAACTTGAAACATATCTCCTGGAATTCCCATGTATTGTGGGAGGTACCCAGGGGGAGGTAACTAAATCATGGAGGCCTGTCTTTCCCATGCTATTCTCATGACAGTGAATAAGTCTCACGAGATCCGGTGGGTTTATCAGGGGTTTCCGCTTTTGCTTCCTCCTCATTTTTCTCTTGTCCCTGACATTTAAGAAGTGTCTTTCGCCTCCTGCCATGATTCTGAGACCTCCCCAGCCATGTGGAACTGTGAATCCAATGAAACCTCTTTTTCTTCCCCGTTTTGAGTATGTCTTTATCAGCAGCATGAAAACAGACTAGTACACCCAGAAAGGTCTCGAGCTGGTCATGTGTTCTAACTTATAAGGGAAGGGGTTACAAGGCATCTGGAGTGCATTCAAAATAGGTCCTTGCATATAAAGCACAGGAGATCACGATACCCAGCCCTGGAGCTTAGGACAGTCAATCCATCTGGCTGCCCTGACCACAGCACAGCAAATCAAGAGTCATAAACTTTTAGGAATTGGGGAAACGTCAGACAGAGGGTATTAAATCTGGGCTCAGCCTTGGTGAGTGAATCATTCTTTGCACTATCTTTACTCAAGGGGTTAAGTGGTCTATATCTAAATCCGCTCTCTCCTATAACAGGTACAATGACTGTTTCCTCAGACAGAACTCACGGAATTGAGATTTTAGTAAATGAACTATTTTGAGCTAGTTCTTTGCCCACTTGCCTTTGTTCTTGTCATAGTGATCATAATAGCCAAAACATTTTTTAAACAAATCAGAGACATAGGCATATTTTCTGTGGTTTTTCCTTTTTTTTTTTTTTTTTAAAGTAACACTGAGGTTCTGTAATTTAGTAAAACAACATAGTCTACCTAGATGTTAAGGTGAATCTCTGTTCTATATATTAGGAGTGACTCAATCTGGTTCAAAGCTGCAGAGGAAATTAGATGGATTTGGGTATATGGCTAGTTTTATACGAAGGTTAACACACAAGCCTTGCATTGTAGCAGACTCAGGTTTGAATTCTGGCTTCACCACTTACTACCTTCCACCAGTAGCCTCCACAAGTTACTTAACCTACCTAAGACATGATATTTTCATTTAAAAATGCTTTCATGAAATGACATTGGTATTAAAGCAACAGTAATTATTGTTGTTATGATTAAAGATGTATGCATTCTGCCAGTCCCAAGGACAGAAAGGAATGCTTTTTCTTCTATGAAGTTTACACAGTACAATATTCCCTGTGGATACAATGTGTTCTCTAAAGGAGAGAGAAGTCCTTCATCTGGATTTCTAGGAGATTATTTTTTTCCTTCAGTTTATTTATCTCAGGCATAGTATTTTTGTTAATCTTTTAATCACATTTTGATATACTTTCTTGGCTTCCTCTTTAGTTCCTATTGAAACAAGTTTTATCTTCATGCAATCACAAAGTTATGCATTTCTATTTAGTAATGTAAGCATTATCTTTGGTAACGTTAGGATAAATTTTAGCTTGCAAATGAATGAATAGCAAGGGTAAGAGACAAGAGAAGGCGTCTGTTAAGAAACGACATGATGTTAGGTGAATGAAAACAGTTGGGAGGCCTAGTTTTAATTTCCTCATTATCTAAAAACCAAATGGCCAACTGCACCAAATTTACTGATAATTCACTTTTATTTGCTAGCCATGCATCCATCATGTAAAGAGCAGGATTGATGAAAAGAGCAGTATTATCACCTACAAAATGTACTTGGTAATAATGTAATATGTAGTATTGCCAATTCCATTGTAGAAATTTGGCCAAGGAATGAGAATGTAGTAATTTATGAATTCCAAGCACAATTACATAATAATACAAATAATATTCTATTACTCATACTTGTTGGGGTACATAAATAAAAATTATTCTACCTCTAGGTGACTTACGTACAGTAGTTCACCTTTACATGTGAGCGATACATTCCAAGATCCTCATACCTAGTACCAAACCCTATAGATGCTTTGTCTTTTTCCTATACATATAAACCTATGAAAATGTTTAATTTGTAAGTTAGGCACAGTAAGAGATTAACAACAACAACTAATAATAAAATAAAAACAATTATAAGAGTATGCCAGCATCACTATTCTTATGCTTTGGGGCCATTGTTAAGTAACATATAAGGGTTACTTGAACACAAACAGAATGATACTGCAATGGGAGATCTGATAACCGAGAAGACTATTAAATGATTAAGGTGCAGGTAGCTGAGATAGCATGGATATACTGGACAAAGGGACGATTCATATCCCAGGTGGGAATGAGCAGAACGGCTTATGGTTTCATCACACTTCTCAATGGTACACAATTTAAAACTTATGAATTGTTTATTTCTGAAATTTTTCATTTAACATTTTTGGACTGGGTTTGGCTACAGGAAACTGAAACCATGGAAAAAGAAATCATGGATAAGGGAGGACTACTGTACATCAAATGGACCAATCATGGCTTTCTGCATGTGTAAAACTTTAGGAAGCATCTAAAACTTTCCTAAAATATGCAACCTTGCAAGTTTAGGTCTGTAGTGATATAATGATGCTGATATTTTGATAAGCACAATTAACAGAATGCTGATTTGTACTGGAAAGTAGCTCAACAATCGAAGCTGCCCTGCAACCTAAATTTCCAGACTCAGACTTCAACTACTCTTCTACGTGTAGCTGTCTTATCACCATAAAAAATATTTTGATATGCCTCCTTAGAGTTCTTTTCTAATACGTATTTAAAAATCTGTGTCTCTGTGTGTGTGTGTGTAAGGAAAATTGGGTTGATGCCATAGTTGTTTTACAGTTTATTTTAACTTATTAAAGTCTTTCATACATACAAAGACGTTATCTAGGTATACTTTAAAGAATGATAATAAGATAATCACCAATTTACTCACCAACCAGCTTAGGAACTATATCATTATCAGACTTTAGAAGCTCTCTATGAACCACTTTCTGATTGGATCCCCCTCCCTTGACCCCAGAGACAATTACCATCATGAGTTTTGTGTTATTTATATCCTTGTTTTTCTGTATAGGATATTTTCTATGCCTGTACTCCTAAAAATACGTATCACTTGGTTGTGTCTGTTTTTGAACTTAATGGAATATATGATTTATTTAATTACTTGTTTCATTTAGTATTATGCTTTTGAAATTCATTCAGGTTAATGCCTTTAACTACAGTTTATTTTTGAGTACACCATGATATATACTTCTATGAAAATACGTCAGACTATCCCTGGTGTATTTATCCCCCTATTCTTGTTTCCAGTTTTTAAAAATTACAAATAATGCTTCTACGCACATATTTTTAACATCTCCAGGTACATGAGTGCAAGAACTTCTCTAATAAATACAGGGAAACAGAATAAATAGAAATGCGGCATTATACGGTATGTGCACACAGTCAATTTTATAGACAATACAAACTGTGTCCTAAGAAGCTGAAACCATTTAGATTCTCACTAGCAGTGGAGGACAGAAAACTTCGTACTACAACCTAGCCAACATTTCTTAAGTATACATTAATCTCATTGAAAAAAATGGTATGCCAATATAGTTCTAAATTGCATTTTATTGATTAACTAAGAGCTTGATCCCCTATTTCACATATTTATTGGCCATTTGGGTATCTGCTTTTATAGAGTGTCTATTCTTTCCTGTTTTCCAAGTGGACTATTTGTCTATTTTTGATCGATTCATAGGAACATCTAGACATATTATAAATCAGGATTGTTGTTAATATACATGAGACACAAATATAATTTTAAATTTTCTATTAGCCACATTCAAAAAGTAAAAAAAAAAAAAAAAGTGAAGTTAATTTTATTTAACCCAATATATCCTAAATATTTTAATTTCAACATGTATTTAATATAGAAATTATCAAGTTACTGTACATTCTTTTGTTTTCATACTAAGACTTTGAAATCTGACATGTATTTGGTATAAGACACTGCACATGCTCAAACATGTGACTTGTGGCTACCCTTTTGGACTGCACAATTCTAGATACTAAGCCTCTGCTAGGTGTATATACAGTAACCTTCAGTATTCGTGAGGGAACTGGTTCCAGGATCCCCGTGGATACCAAAACCCACACATATTCAAGCCCTACAGTTGGCCCTATGGATACCAAAAGTCAGTATATGTGGGGTTTGCATCCTGCAAATACTGTATTTTTGATCCTGTTTTGTTGTAGATGCAGAACCCACTGATACTGAGGGGTGGCTGTATTTATTGGAGAAAAAAAAAGCCCACATAAAAGTGGATCCACACAGTTTAAACCAGTGTTGTTCTAGGGTCAGCCGTATTGTAAATTTATATCAACATGGGGCTTCTCTTTTCCACTTTCTCTATGGTATCCAAAATTATAAACTTTAAATAGAACCAAAATTATAAACTTTAAGTAGACATTTATCTATATTTTCCTTTATGCCCTGTATTTTCTATAACTAGTTAGCAAAATCTTTCATATTGTCTGGGCCATAAAGATATACAATGATTGTCTATTAAAAGTCTTACAGTTTATAAACACCACCATCTTATATGTAGATCTAATGGAACCAACACAAAGAATGAGTGAATTTAGCAAGGCTGCATTTTATAAAATTGGTACATAAAAACCTACATACTATTTATACATAATGAAATAATTGGAAACTGAATTAAAGAAAATTACATTTATAATGGCAGTAGAAAAGGAAATAAATTTGACAAAAGACATGCAAGATTATACATTAAAAACTAGAAACCATTGCTGAAAAATATTCAAGACTACATAAATGCAGAGATGTACCTAACTTATGGATTTATTGGTAAAGACATTAATTCATCCCAAATTGATCTATAGAGTCTACGCAAATCCAATCAAAATCTCGGCAATATAAGCTGACTCTAAAATTCATATGGAATTGCAAAGGATGTAAATAACCACAACATTGTTCTTGTCTTAGCCTCTTGAGTGGGGGTACTCATACTATTTGGAAATGACTGCTGCATGTGCATCCCTGAGAATCTTTCTGATGTGAAGCCAGCCAGAATCTCTTCTGCATGGACAACATGGCTTTTACTAGAATATACTCTGCATTGGGTGGATAGGGCTGGGACCTCTGATTTTAGGCATTTCAAACAGAAACCGAGTCTTGGCTCTCAGCAGTTCTCCAGATTATTCATGCACCTGCTCTTCCTCTTCATAAGAAGTCCTCCCATTAAATGCATAATTTCTATGATCATTAAGCTATACAGTGACATAATTTCCAAATAAATGATCCCAGAACATTATCTTGAACAGAAGTACAAGGAAACTTTAACCCTGAAGTTCACCCTCCCATTCTAATGACTTTTATCTCAGAGAGCCCATTATGATTGGTCAGTGTTGATTTTTGTGCACGTTGGCCAAGAAGAGGGATGTGGAGAACTGTAACATTTTCTGCTCTGAACTTAATACCTACTGTCTTGTTCTTTGATGCTGAGAAAGTAATGCACTCCCTCTAAATTACTCTTTTGAGCTAGCAATTCCTAGAACATGATGTATGGCCTGGGATGGGCCAAACTGAAAGGAAAAACAACTCCCTTCTGCAAGATTGCAAGACTTGCCTGAACGGTGCCCACCAAACTTGCTGCTCTCCCTTTGCTGCTTTTGTGTTTTTTTCCCCTGCAAAACCCTCTCATTCTTGATGTTTGAATAAAATACATTTTCTGTTGCATTTTGAGATTTAAAGAATTTCTGACAAACAGGCACTTTTTACTTTTGTAAGTTGAAAGATATTTTCACTGGGCATAGAATTATAAATTGGTGTTGTTAAATTAAATTTGGCCTAGAGCTGCCTCTTTACATGTTTTAAATTCTGCCTAAAAGTTTCCCCATACATAATTAACTAAAACTCAACTTGGTATATAAATAGACTGTAACCTACTCTTGTAACAAGTAGCCAAGTCTCAGCCAATCACAGAAGCCAAACTTCAATCAACCACAGACAACTGTTCAAAGAAGGCAAAGGCAGGTTCAAATAAGGCAAAGGCAGAGCTGTAACCAATCCAGCTGTTTTTGTACCTCACTTCCATTTTCTATACATCACTTTCTTTTTTCTGTCCGTAAATGTTATTCAACCATGTGGCAGCCCCGGAGTGGCTCTGAACCTATTCTGGTTCTGGGGGCTGCCTGATTTGCAAATTGTTCTTTGCTCAATTTGCGAATCATTCTTTGCTCAATTAAACTCTGTTAAATTTAATTTGTCTAAAGTTTTAACTGTGTATTTTCTCTCAGCGCATGAAGGATAAAATTAAATTCTCTTCTGAAGAAATGAGCTGTCAGTCTAATTGCTCTTGCTTCAAGATGGTTTCCTTTTCCACCCTCTTTAGCTGTTTTTAAGATTTTTCTTCCTCTTGTTGTTCAGCAGTCTCATTCTAATGTGTTTGGTGTGGATAGTGTCTTACTGCTCGGATGCTTTGTGCTTCTTAAAGCCATGGGTGCAAAAATTTGGGAATATTCTCAGTTACCATACATTCAAATATTGCCTCTTCCCGATTCTATCTTTCTAGAACTGTCATTTGAAGTATGCTAAACTTACTATTCTAACCTTTCTTACATCTTGATCTCCCACCTCTCTCTCTTTCTCTCTGTGTGATATCTTTTCTTTATGTTTCTTTGAGTTTCATTCAGGAAACATTTTTATATCTTTCAGTTCACTAATTCTTCTGAGTCAAATCTGCTGATAAATGTATATAGTTTTAAACTTATCATTTATTTCTTTTCTAGAATTTTTATAATTAGTTATAAATCTGCTTATTGTCTGCTCATATTGCCAAAATTCTATTTTTTAAACATCTTAAACATAGTGATTTTATATTTGTCTAATAAATCTAATACCTCTAATCTTTTCAGGTCCAGCTGATGCCTGGGTGTTTCACTGCTTCCTACTCATGGTGCCTAGTTCCCTTGTATATTTTACGCTATGAGTTACTCATTTTCTTTGGGCTTTTATCTATGAAATGATTTGAGGCTTGGATTGATGTTGTTATTTCCAGAAAGAATTTACATTGGCTGTTGCTAGACATCTGGAGGTGCAGCAGAGCCAGAGCTACTTGAGAGTAAATCCTTACTAGAGGTTTAATGGACACAAGAAGCATAAAGTCAGGCCACATAAAAGCTGATTTCTGGTTTTAAATTATTGGGCTAGAGTGTTTCCTCTTCTATCCAAGCCATGGTTGAGGGAGAAAAGCTTCCTTGTTGTCCTTTGATGCACTGGGAAATTTTTCTTTTATAATAGTTTTATTGAGATAATTCACATATCATAAATTCATCCTTTTAAAGTATATAACTCAGTGATTTTTAGTATATTCAGAGTTGTGTAGCCATTATCACTATCAAATTTTAGAGCATTTTCCTCATCCCCAAAAGAAAACCTACACCCATTAGCAGTCACCCCCAAACCTCTTCTCCCCTTAGTCCCTGGCAACTACTAAGCTACTCTCTGTCTGTATGGATTTGCTTATTACGGACATTTCACACTAATGGAATCATACAGTATATTACCTTTTGTAACTGGTACTAGACCTAACATGTTTTCAAGGTTATGCATGGTGATTTTCATATTTCTTTCACTCTCACAATGCAGGGGGTAGCCCTTAACATCTTAATTTATCTGTGTATGACCATGTGACTACATTTTTACCATGCAAATGTGGGCAGAAAAACAGTACAATTCTGGGTGCAGTGGTGCATGCCTGTAATCCCAGCTACTTGGGAGGCTGAAACAGGAGGATCTCTTGAGCTCAGGAGTTTGAGACCATCCTGGGCAACACGGCGGGACCCATCTCTAAAAACAAAGCAACAAAACAAAACCCAAACAAACAAACAAATAAATAAGATATAAAACTTCTGGGCCATTTCCTTAAAAGCAAGCTTCTTGCCCTTTTTCCTTTTTCCCCTCCCATGAGCTGGCAAAAGGTCTTGGTGGTGGTGAGCTGGGAGAAGCTAGCAAGTATAATACCCTAGAGACTGCTGGAAAAAGAGGGGAAACCCAGGCCTTAGATAATCTTGTGGTGTACAGCCAGCCAGTAAACCTCCAGAATATAACATGATAGAAGTAAACCTTGTTTAGATGGGCCTTTTGGTTTCAGCAGTTCAGTCTATATGCCAGCTAACAATAAGAACGCAGCACTGTTTATTTTATCATTCCTCTGCTAGATGGTTTTGTACTATTTTTAATAATGATAACGCTGCCATGGACATATATGCACCTTTGACTTCCTCTCTCGTTATTTCCTTATAACACATTTCTAAAAGTGAAGCTGCCTATTACAGAGTGTGGACATTAAGTCTCTTAAAACATATTGTTAAATATCCTATTAGAAAAATAATTTGTTTTATGCTGGACATCAGTGTAAAAGAGTGCTTTATGGTTATTTAAAAAAACTTAAAACATAATTACCTAAAAAGTACTACTTGATAACTTGTGTAGGCATTGGATAATGGAAACTATTCAATAGTAAGTACTAGTTAATAAAACTATTCATTTTGTTATTTGTATACATTCTGATGCTATGAAAACACCACAAAATTTCAAGCAAGCATGCAAGCCTGATTTAAAGTAAGCACACAAACATCCCTAAACCTTTCAGCTGGGAAACGATGGTAAAAACTGTATTATGTTTGCAATGTAATTATCTTTAAGCACATTGAAAAATGCTAACATTTTCAGCATACACTGAACTTATTTTGGGTTTCTGACTTGTATTTCCTGCTCTATAATTATAATGTTATTTTCTTATTTCAGCCCAGTATTTTTCTCATTTATATGTTGGTTCTGTAGCCGGATATGGTTTTCTGTTTTCATAAATAACAGCAATATGGGATATGAGTAAGTGGTGATTTTACACAAAATGAGGAGGTAATCTAATAACCCATTTCTTGTAAATAAGCTAAATATTTCCGTCAAATTCACATAGATTATAAGGACAACTTCGTCCCTTTTGTTGTCTCTCATTGGTAACTTTTATTTTGTGAGAATGAAAACCATAAAGCTGATAATCTAATCATATTCCAAGATGCAAGTGTGCTTTCAAATAAAACGAAAAGCTAATGGATACATGTTATAAACCAATTATGATAAATACACACACACACATGCACACACATGGATGCATACTCAAAACCAGTCATAATACAACCTATGTATTCCATCCATGTAAACATAAAAATCATTGTTTTAATTAAAGAATACTTCTAATGAGATCTGCATTTGGGGCTGAGAGAGTCAGCCTCCAGAATGTCCCTCATTGATCTTACGTCCTGGTGTTCATGCCCTTGTGTAGCTCCCACAGAATGGGGTTAACCTGTGTAATCAATTTGATATTATGGAATGAGGACGTGTGACTTCAGAAGCTAAGGTCAAAGATATGACGGTGTCTGTCTGTCTCTTTCTTGGATCACTCGCTTTGGAGGAAGCTACCTGCTATGTCATGAGGACAGCCTAGCTGCCCAATGGAAAACTCCACATAAAGAGAGAAATTAAGGCCTGACAACAACCAGCATTAACCTGCCAGGCACAGGAGGAAGCCACCATGGAAGTGGATCCGTCAGCTCCCTTTAAGGCTTCAAAGAACTGGAATCTCATGAGAGATACCACCCCAGAGCCTCAGCTCAGCTACTCCTGGATTTATGACCCAAAGAAACTGAGTGAGACATAAATGTTCATTGTTTGAAATTGTTAAGTTTTAGGGTCACTTGTTACATAGCAATATATTACTAATATAGGGGCTTTGGAATATTAAATGAAGATCAATTAACTTGAATAAGAAATAGAAAGCAAAAGGAGATACCTTAATTAACAATAAACTAAGATCTAGATCCCCACGTAACTATTAATTCATCAAAAATTTACAACATACTTACTATGCCTAAGAGCCCTTCCACTGTTTCTAACTGTAAAGCAAGTGCTTCTGTCCTGAGTAGGCCTCCAGCTCCTGTGTTTGGCCTCCCAGGAATGCCCTGGGCTAGTACTGAAAGACTCAGGAGACAGATCACATCCATTCCAGTATTTCTTAAACTTTTGGGACGTTTCTCATGACACTTTTAGAAACATAAAAATCTCTTACATTCCTTTAGTACTAAATGAAACTCAAGATACTTTTTTATAAAGAATATTCATTATCTATTAATTATGACATATAAACATATAAGGTTAATGAACTATTATGGATTTTATATAATCTAAACATATAATTTTATGAATCCAACAGCTTTATAATTATAAATTAAAATTACAATTTATAAGTTGTCCCCAAAATAAATCAAAGTAGTAAAACAGGGTGCTGCTTGTTTCAAACTATATACGATCCCACCATCTTCCATCTTCTGCCCACTATCCCCACTTCAGGTAATACAGCTACCTCAAGAATTAAGAATTAGTGTACTTTTTTTTTTTTGAGACAGAGTCTTGCTCTGTCACCCAGGCTGCTGGAGTGCAGTGGCGCAATCTCCGTGCACTGCAACCTCCGCTTCCCAGGTTCAAGTGATTCTCCTCCTTTGGCCTGTTGAGTGTAGCTGGGACTACACTCATGTTCCACTACACTTGGCCATATTTTTTGTATTTTTAGTAGTGATGGGGTTTTGCTATGTTGGCCAGGTTGATCTCAAGCTCCTGGCCTCAACTGATCCGCCCACCTCGACCTTCCAAAGTGCTGGTATTACAGGCATGAGCCACTAAGCCCAGCCTGTTCTGTTCTTTAATCTTTACCATTAGTATCCCCTACATGGCCCATTTGTAGAGGAACCTACCTAGAGTAACCTCTAAAATTATAGTAAAAATAAGCATCATTTCCACTAGAACTGGCAAAGTAGAGTAAATCAAATAAACAAGTATGATGAATCAACAACAACAAAAAGGCAAAAACCAACTCTGGCAGTGGGCTAAAAGCCTGGTCAAAAAGGGAGTTGAGGAGGGATAACATGGGGAGAAAGGCCAGATATAGGTGATGGGGAGGAAGGCAGCAAACCACACTGCCATGTGTGTACCTATGCAATAGTCTTACATGTTCATCACATGTACCCCAAAACCTAAATTGCAATTAAAAAAGTATTTTATTCTTTTTGATACTACTGTAAATGGAATTGTTTTCTTAATTCCCTTTTTCAGGTTGTTAGTGTACAGAAATATAAGTGATTTTTGCATGTTGATTTTGCACACTGCAGCTTTGCTGAATTCATTGATTAGCTATCGTATATTTTTGTTAGTCTTTTGGTATTATATACATATAGGATCATATTATCTGTGAATAAAGACAGTTTTGCTTCTTTTCCAAAAAAAAAAAAAGATTGGAAAAATCAAGGCCATAAAACAGTATGTACAATTAATAGCAATTCAAAAGGTAGAGAATGCATGTCAGTAAAATGGAACAACTGAATGCTTTTTAAAGTTAGAATGTGTTTTGAGACAAAGCAGGATAATACATTCACATTGCTAAAGTCTAGCAACTGAGGAGAGCTGGCTGGATCATGAGTTCACATGCTTTGGAAAAAAACTTAGAACTTTCAGCTGATAGGTGCAGAGAGAATCAAATTTACAGCAGAATAATTAGTCACCTGTCAGAATCCTTGGAGTAAGAATTATTCCCCGTCTGCAGTGAAGCAGCCGATATGTACAAATTAAAGACTGATGCCTACCTTTTTTTGCAATTCAATGAAAAACAGATTTTTGCTGAGTAAACGTATGTGTAATGTTTACTGTGATAGTTGGACCTATCCCAGTCTTCTAGGTGCATTAAAAAATCAGGACAACTCTCAAACTGCCACTGAGCTTCCCAAATGGGTAATATATCTTTAAACCATTGGCATTTTTGCAGAAAGGTAATTGGTGGTGATGTGCTTTGCATGGCAACAGTATACAGAAACATAATTTGTGGCTAAAATCTCTTCTGAGAATAATATAAATAGGAATACAACTTATACTGAGTAAGAATTGGCAAGGCTATTTCCAAGGGGGGCTTGAAAGAACTGAACTGCTGTAGGTAGCAAAGGCATAAACAAAACAAAGCAAACAGCCATTAAAAAAAAAAAAAAACAGTTTTCCCAGAGAAAATGGCAATCTGCTTTAGAGAGCCGACCTCATGATCAAGTCTTATTTTTCTTAGCACAAAATTAAGATTCAAATTTGGGACATATTCCGTTTATTTTAAAAGTCAAGTAGCTGAATACAAAGATCATTAAAGCAGGAAAACTCACCCCATATACTAGTCCTAGGAAACAGAGGGTAGAATTGGAAGTCAGCAGACTTATTTTTCTTTTCCTAGCTCTGCCACTAATTGGTTTTCTGAATTTTTGCAAATCAATTGAACTGTATGGGATTCAGTTTCCTCATCTATAAAAGGAAAGGGCTGGCTTAGAATCCAAAATTCACTGGTTTGTGCAAAATCAGATCAACTGGAAGTGGAGACCAAGAATATTATGTTGAAGAAGATTCTTGGGCTGCTTGGAGACTCATTAGGAAAGCAGACTTTATTTACTCATTATACAAACTAACTATTGAACCAGGTACCATTCTAGGTGCTGCAACAGCAAACAATATGGCCATCCTCATTCCCATAGAGCTTATAATGTAGTATCTGAAGATAGCCAATGAATAAGTAAGCAAAGAATTTCACATAGTGATAATTGTCATGATGAAAAAAGTACAAAAGTGATATAATAGAGAAATGCTAAGTGGGGTTGGGCAGTTGATGGGCTGGTCAGGTAGGGCCTGCTGGCTTCATGGTTGTGTAATCTTTGTGAGTGCACAGGACCTGCCTTGTGCTTAGAAATCCCTATTTGATTTAGAGCTCTCCTTGTACTGTCCTGAAATTCTTAATTTTTTTTTTTTTTTAAGACAGAGTGTTGCTCTGTTGCCCAGGCTGGAGTACAGTGGTGCAATCTTGCTCACTGTAACCTCCACAACCTAGGTTCAAGTGATTCTCCTGCCTCAGCCTCCAGAGTAGCTGAGGCTACAGACGCGTGCCACCACACCCAGCTAATCTTTTTGTATTTTTAGTAGAGACAGGATTTCACCGTGTTAGCCAGGATGGTCTCGATCTCCTGACCTCGTGATCTGCCCACCTCGGCCTCCCAAAGTGCTGGGATTACAGGCGTGAGCCACAGCACCTGGCCAAAATTTTTAAATCATTTTTAACAAGGGGCCCTGTATTTTCATTTTGCATGGAGCTCACCATATTATGTAGCCTGTCATGTGGGGATGTGTGATCTGAATGACAATAAGATGCTGGACGTATGCGACGTTGGTGGAAGTGAAGAAATGTATTCTCTTCCCGGGTCCACAAAGGGGCACAGTTTCAAGGGCAAGAACTTCCCAGCACCATGCTTTCCCCCTTCTCCATCTGGGGATTAGAAGTCTGTGTTTAAATTTTCACGTGGCAGGAAAGAATCAAAGATTAATCACTCCAGCGGAAGTTTGAAGGAACTTTTTTCATAGGCCAGGGGGCTTGGAGGAGGAGGAATTCCTCCCAGGTTAAAAGTCCCCTTCTTCCATAACCCTTTGAATTCCATATTTGGGTCCCCTTCCACAATCTTCATGGAAGCTTTCTCTCATCTTTTCTCTCCTTTTTCTCTTTCTCTGCCTAAATAAACCACTTTCTGCAAAAACTCTTTGGGGTCTGATATTTACTTGTGAGTGCACCACGCCTGACGTGGTCTCCTCTCCCTTTCTTAGGTGAGCAAGAGGCCAAGAGACTGGAGCTCAGTGGGGATAGGGAGCGAGCTAAACCTCCCCTGCATCCGGGTCCTGGAACCTGGCAAACAGGAGGGCATTCTACGAGTAAACAGTAAGTGCAACGTAGCCTTGGTATGTTTGAGAAATGGAAAAAAGACTAAGATGGTTGATGCAAGAAGTAAGAAATACAGTGGCAGGAAATGATGCTAGAGAAATAGGCAAAGGCCACTTCCTACAAGGTCTTGTAGGAGACTGGATTTTATCTAAGTACAAACATAGTGTACTTGATTAAAAGGTATATAAGAAGAGATACCCACAGACTGACAGTGAGACACAAAACTTGATTGTCTCTGTGTGAACTTAGATTGAGACTGTATCTATATATCTATATAGAACTATGTGTATATATAGTTGCATATTTATGTATGTCTATGTATATACACATATATAGTTACATATCCATATCTATAGATGAGAAGATACAGAGACATAGATAGATAAGAATATGTAACTATATATTGGATAGGTAACAATATCTCCATCCTGAGAATTTATAACCACAGGCCAAAAATCTTATATCAGATTGAGATTTCAATGAATAATCTAGGAACCTCCAAGTAGGGAAATTAACATCAAAATAATGTCATAGGACAATAAAGCCCTCTAGGAAGGGCAACTCAGTGTGGGATCATCCAAGATAATTACATTGGAAAAGAAGCCTCACTATAGTATCTTCCATGGGCCCCTTGGGATACAATGAAAACAGAAATCTCTAAATTTATTTATATTAATTTTCAGAAAAGAGAAGTAAAGTACAACCATTCTATGGGCTCCTACCGCAAGCACAGGGTAGAAGGCAGCCATTGTAAATGCTCCCTTATTCTGGGGACCAGCCTATTGGTTGGTGATAACCCTGTGGCATCTAAAAGAAGCAAATGCAAAAAAAAAAACTCTCTAGAAGGACAAGCTCTCAACAGAGGTTGCACAAGATTGCCACAGATAAAACCTTGATGAAAATAGACTCACATGACAATTATACAAAATCCATGAGGAAACAATCTACTATGATCAGTAGTAGCAGTAGATGACAGCAGTGGATAACAACAATAAAGAGCAGAGCCACAGGCACATTAAACTTTAGACTATAAAACTATCACTTAGGAGCAAAAATAAGGATGAGTATAATTATTTAAAGGAGATATCTAAAAATTTTTTTAAAATACCTACTGCAGAAACATTCAGATTTATGAAGTAATAAAATGTAACTTCATATATATATATATATATATATATATACACACACACACACACACACACACATACATACACATAGATAGTCAGACAAAAGAATCCCTCAATAGATATGCTAACCAGCAAATTGGAAATGTGAAGAAAAGCAGTGAACTGGATGAATGATCTGAACAAATTCTTCAGAATATGGCACTAAGAAATGAAACGTGTGAACAAGAGCTTATGAGACAGGGAAGGCAGAATGTGATGGCCAATGTGCATGTAGCTGGATTCCAGAAGGACCAAGAGAGAAATCTGGTAAGTAATATTTGAAAATGTAATGGCTGAGAATTTATCATAACTGATGGAAAACAAGAATCATCATAATTAGGAAGGACAATGATCCATTCCCTGGATAAATAAAATTACACATCTAACAAGGTACATCATTATGAAACTACAGAATTAAAAAAAAAAAAAGTGCTCAAAGCATCCAAAGAAAGGACACAGTACAGGAAGAAGTAATGTATGAATAAAAATTAAAGATTTGACAAGAAATTACGAACAAAATCTGGTGTACATGTGGGTAAATGTAAACATTCTGTGACTTGATGAAAAGGCAGTTGGTTAGCATGGTGGGAAAAAGAAAACACTAAATATGTATTTAGGCGACATACCCACACACAAAAACAGTTGAAATATTTATGAAGAAAAAGTGATATAACAAGCAAATATTAACAAAAAGGAAATCAGTAAAAATGCAATAAACTTTTAAGGCAAAAGTAGTTATCAGGGATAAATGACATTATAATAAAATGCTCATTCCATCAGAGAAATAGTTCTAATCTTATAAACACCTGATAATATACTTCGAGCTATGTGAAGCAACACTGAATAATTTCAAAGAGAAAATGACAGCTTCACAATCATAATGGTAGAGTTTAACAATCATTCCCAGAAACTGCTAGATTAGTAATAACCTACCTGTCAAAACCAATTTACTATACTCGTGTTATGCTTATTAAACAGCTTTGGTATTCCCTGATTTCTCTGCTTATAGCTTATTCTGTAACTTTTCTATGAATATGGCATAAAGGAAAGGGGACACAGATTGGTTAATTAACGTATTTATTCAACAAGTATTTGCTAAGTGACTTCTAGGCTCCACACACTGTTCTAGCCTGCTGCGTTACGGCACTAAACAGGATGTCTCTCCAATCATGGAGCTTACATTCTAGGCCACACAGAAAATAAATGGATAAACATACAGAGGAGTTTATATTTACATGTTAATAAAAATATGGAATTATATACACTAAAGAGAAGCAAGGTATGTAGTACTAGGATGTCAGTATGGGTAGCTCTGTTTTGACAGGGCTCTCAGGGAAGGCACTATGCTGGGCAGAGAAAAAAAACACTGTGTAGATACTTGAAGACTTTGGCACTTGACTGCGAAGTGCCACAGTCTGGGGGAGAAGCCCGCCAGAGGGAGAGGCCCTCCAGAGGGAGAAGCAGGCTGGGCAGGCAGCTGCAAGAAGAGTAAGGGTCGCCAGCGGTGAGGGGGCCAGGAAGACACAAGGGCAAGCCAGGCCAGAGAGTTGTGTGTTGCATGTGGCCAGAATGTGTAGGGCTCTGCAGGGCATGGGCTTTTATTTTAAATGATGTGAGAAGCCACTGCAGAGTGTTGAACAGAAAGTGGCGTGTTCTGGCTTTATTTGAAAAGGGTCAGTGTGGCTGCTCTGCTTTGCAGAAAGAGGCAGGGGTTGGGGCTCATGTTGCAACACCAGTTAGAAGGCATCTGTAATAATTCTGGGGTGGTTGGACCAGGCATAAGAGGTAGAAGTGGTCGAAAAAAGTGGAACTCTGGGTACATTGTGAAGGAGCACCCACTGGATAAATGACAAATCTTTCCAGCCTGCATTACACTCTGTCTCTTAGAGTTAATGCCTCTGTTGGTTTTTCTTTCAGACTTTATTCCAATAAGCCTGAAACAGTGTATTTAAAAACTGATATATTTAAAACATGCTAAAATATTTTTAAAAGGTTTGGAGAAGTTACAAATACTGCTATCAGTACTCTTTAAAAACAAAAATCCATTCTGCTTAAATAATCTGCTAACTAAAATGGCAAAGGTAAGTGAAGGGAGTTGGAGGAGCGGCACTTTCTCAGTAACTTAGGCATCCAGGAACCCAGGTCTGAGTGGAAAAGTAAGAGTTGAAGTTTTAGACAAACCATCTAGAAAGGAAGTTACCCATTTTTTTTTTTCTCTACTCTGTTGAGACATTTGGGACATTTTGGAAACACGGGCAGAGAGCAGAAAGCTGTGGTCAGGATTTGCTTAGTTTCACAGGTAAATTGGACCTAACAGCAAGAGACAATTAATGGCTGGTCTATTCATTAAACACTTTCCTTAGCAAGAGAAGATTCCCTGCAATTTAACTTCTTTCTGATATTGATTGCTACCAGAAAAAGCTTACAGTGACAGCAATTGTAGCTGCAGCAGAACTGATTATTTAAAATCATAAAATCAATTTGTATACAAATATATGCCAAGTTTCACAAAGGCTCCGATAACATGACTTCACAAACTGAAAATTAAGAAAAAATTGATGACAAGTTTATATTTCAGAGTTGATTCTCTTTATCTTGCCTGGAACCTCTAATGCTGAAAGATCAGATCAAAAATTCTAAATGCACTTTGAAGGGAATGAAGGATATGTCAGAAGCAAAACCTTTGCCCAACAAATGGTAAGGTATTTTTAACAGGAATATCTGGAATATCTAACTGACCCTCGATGCCTAATGAATCAGTCACCCTTTTCCACTAACAAAAGAAAGTGACATTCTGTTCCCTGAACAAGGCACCTTTTCTCCTGAATGCTGCAGGATATATATTTTCCCTGTGATTCAATTAGAAGCCACACAGGCTTCTATCTGATTGCATTTATCATTACCTGCAAATTACAAAGAGTCTACAAAAAGTGATGTTCTCAGTTGCAATAAAATCTAATCCAAGGTGTTCCATAAAAGAAGTTCCATTGTACTTGGAATATAGCTTCTTCAAGCAAACTTCCCTAAACAGACTCAGGAAAGTATCTTAAGGTACTTTAGATGGTAACAGAATGTTAATATATTCATATTTGAGAATTCTTCAAAATGCTTGAATTATACTGTGGGAAACACTGGTTGTTATGGAACAATGAAATCAAGATAGCTGACACTAAATTTTTAGCAGTTAAAATTGGAAACAATCCATGTGTCTTTCAAATGGTGAACTGTTAAGAAAACTGGTATATTCATGCTATACAATAGTACTCAGCAAGAAGAAGGTATGACTACTGAGACATATAACATGCATCTCCAGAGAATTATGCTGAGAAAAATTCAGCATATTATGAGAGAATTATGCCAGTCCCCAAAGGTTACAGTCTGCATGGTCCTATTTATTAAATGTTCTTGAGATGACAAAGTTCCAGAAATGAAAAAAAAAAAAAAATTAGGCTGGCGCAAAAGTAATTGCACTTTTTGCCACTGAAAGTAACTGCAAAAACCTTGATGACTTTGCACCAGCCTAAACAGTGGTCATGAGGAGTTTATGACGGGGCCACGGAGGATGTGGGGAGTGGAGTGTGCTTATAAAAGACCACCAGGGATCTTTGTGATGATAGAACATATCTTGGCTGTACTGGTAGACACACAAGCCTACATGTAATCAAACTGTATAAAATACACACACATGCATAAGTAAAATGGAAAGTCTGAACACAATCAATGGATTGAATCAATGTTAATCTCCTGATGTGAAACTGTAGTACAGTTATGCAAGTTGTTATCATTCAGGGGAACTGGGTAGAGAGTACGTGGGATCTCTACATTATTTGTTAAAACTTCATGTAAGTATATAATTATTTTAAAATAAAAAGATTAATTAAAAACAAGTAAAGGGTGGCTACAAGACTTGATAAATACCAGCTTGGCTATTCATTTACTTTCAAAAGTACTGTTAAACCTGCAGGTAAGTAAGCTACAAGCAAATAAATTTGATATTTAAATACATGATTTAGTTTTTCTATTTCTTTTTCTGTTTTGGAAATCTGTGTCATCAGGAATTTTGTCAATTTCTTCTAAGTGTGCTTTTTAAATTATGATAATGGAGAGTTGGGTCTTTTTTTCCCCTAGGTGAGTCCAGCTATAAAAGTTGCCTAAGCCAACTTTTAATAATCGAAACAGGAGAATCTTTTCTGTGATGAAAAGTGCTACCAAATGCTGTTTGCTTAAAGTAGAATTAGTTTGCCCTTTGACAATAGCTAGGAAAACATAATTTCATATGCTATAATTCTGAGAAGCCAAGAAATCCATTACTTTAATCACCTATTGTGAATAATATACAAAATACAAAGTGTACCCATTTTGTGTATAAGTCAATGAGTTTGACAATGTATAAACCCATGTAACCACTACCACAGACAAGAGAGTAAACATTTCTATGACACCAAAAAGTTCCTTCATGCCCAGCCCTAGTCAATAACAGCTATTTCTGATCAATAGAGGTTTTGCTGTTCTAGAATTTCATATAACCTCACCAACATTTTTTATATAAACTCACCAACATTTAATATTTTATATAAACTCACCAACATTTAATATTTTGTCATTTTCATTTTAACTATTCTAGTTGGTGTGCTGTAGCATGTCACCATGATTTTTTTGCATTTCTCTAATGATTAATAATGTTGAACATTATATCTATGTGCTTATCTGCCATCTTATAGTCTTTTGTGACTTGTCTGTTCAAGTCTTTTGGCCTTTTTTTTGAAAGGTTGCTTTATTTACCCTATTTTTATGTTGTAAGAATTCTTTATTCATAAGTCCTTTGTTAGATATACTTTTTGCAAATAATACTTCTAGTCTGTGGCTTGGGATTTTCATTATTTAACAGTGTCTTTCAAAGGGTAGACAATTTTAATTTTAATAAACTCTAATATATCAGTTTTTTTTTCTGTGTGTGCATTTTGTGTACTATCTAAAAATTACTTGCTTACCCTGATGTCACAAAGGCTTCCTCCTATGTTTCCTGATAAATGTTTTATGATTTTAGCTTTTACTGTTAGGTCTATGATGTATATTAAGTTATTTTTTGTTTAGGGTATAAGAATTGAGGTCCATTTCCTCCACCTGCATCCAAAATGTAGATAGCCAACTGTATTAGGACCATTTGTTGAAAAGACTATTCTTTACCTATTAGATTAATTTGGTCTCTTTATTGAAAATCAATTGGCCATACATATATGGATCTATTTCTGGACTCTATTCTGTTCTACTGATGTTTATGTCTATACTTACCAATACCACAGAGTCTGGATTACTGTAACTTTATAGTAAGTCTTGAAATCAGATAGGGCATGTCTTCCTCTTTCAGGAATGTTTTGGCTACTCCAGTTCTTTTGCATTTCCATATAAATTTCAGAACCAGCTTGTCATTTTTTACAGAATTGTTTATAGGGATTATGATTGGAATTAGTTGAGTTGATCTATAGGTCAATTTAAAAGGAACTGACATCATAACAATATTGAGTCTTCTAATCCATGAGTGTGATCTATTTAGTTAGATCTTCTTTAATTTCACTCAGTAATATTTTATGGTGTTTAGTGTAGTGATCCTTTATTTCTTGCTAAATTTATCTTTAAGAATTTCATGTTTTGATGATGTGATTATCCTTTAAAATATTTCATTTGCCAACTGTTAGTAATAGAAGTAAAATATATTTTCGACATTGACCTTTTTTTGAGATCTTGTTACATTCACTTATTCTAGTAGCATTTTGCAAAAATAATGCTATCTGAAAACAGAGTATGTATATCTTCCTTTCTAAACTGTATGCTGTTTCTTGCCTTATTACACTAGCTAGGGCCTCCAGAAAAATGTTGCATACAAGTGTTAAGAGTATACAAAAATTAAGAAAGATTAAAGACTTAAATGTAAGATCTAAAACCATAAAAACCCCAGAAGAAAACTTAGACAGTAATATTCAGGACACAGGCATAGGAAAAGACTTCATGACTAAAACACCAAAAGCAATGGCAACAAAAGCCAAAATAGACAAATGGGATCCAATTAAACTAAAGAGCTGCACAGAAAAAGAAACTATCATGATAGTGAACAGGCAACCTATGGAATAGGAGAAAATTTTTGAAATCTACCCATCTGACAAAGGGCTAATATCCAGAATCTACAAAGAGCTTAAACAGATTTACAAGAAAAAAACAACCCCACCAAAAAGTGGGCAAGGGATATAAACAGTCACTTCACAAAAGAAGACATTTATGCAGCCAACAAACACATGAAAAAAAGCTCATCATCACTGGTCATTAGATAAATGCAAATCAAAACCACAATGAGATACTATCTCACGCCAGTTAGAATGGTTATTATTAAAAAATCAGGAGACAAAGATGTTGAAGAGGATGTGGAGAAATAGGAACGCTTTACACTGTTAGTGGGAGTGTAAATTAGTTCAACCATTGTGGAAGACAGTACAGCAATTCCTCAAGGATCTAGAACTCAAAATACTATTTGACCCAGCAATTCCATTGCTGGGTATATACCCAAAGGAGTATAAATCATTCTATTGAAAGGACACATGCACATGTATGTTTACTGTAGCACTGTTCACAATAACAAAGACTTGGAACCAACCCAAATTTCCATCAATGATAGACTGGCTAAAGAAAATGTGGCACATATACACCACAGAATACTATACAGCCATAAAAACGGATGAGTTCATGTCCTTTTCAGGGACATGGATGAACCTGGAAACGATCATTCTCAGCAAGCTAACACAAGAACAGAAAATCAAACACTGCATGTTCTCTTTCATAAGTGGGAGTTGAACAATGAGAACACATAGACACAGGGAGGGGAACATCATACAATGGGGCCTCTTGGGGGTGGTGGGGTTAGGGAAAGGATGGCATTAGGAGAAATACCTAATGTAGATGACAGGGTGATGGATGCAGCCAACCACCAAGGCACATGAATACCAATGTAACAAACTTGCACATTCTGCATGTGTGCCCCAGAACTAGAAGTATAATAAGTGTAAATATTCTCACCTGGTTTTCAATTTTAGAGGGAAAATAATCTTTGGCTATTAAGTATAATATAAGCTGGAGGTTTTTAACACATGTTGTCTATCAGGTTGAGGAAGTTTCCTTTCACTACTAGCCTTCTGAGAGTTTTTATCATTAATGGATTTCGAATTTCATCAACTTATTTTCTGTATGTATTAAGATGATGATTTTTCTCTTTTCTCCTATTAATATAATAAATTATATCAATTGATTACAAATGTTAAATCAAACTTGCATTCCTTTATATTGCTGGATTTAATTTGATAAGTTTTCTGTCTATATACAAGGGAGATACTGCCATGTTCATCTAGTTACCCTTATTTGTAGTTTTTGGGTAGCTTTGGTAATGAAGATAAAACCAACTTTATAAAATGAGCTGGGAAATTTCCCCCACTCTGCTCCTTTCTGAAAGAGTTTATATAGAATTGACATTATTTCTTTTTAAAATATCTGGTATAATTCATCAATGCAGTTTTCTTTGTGGGGAGATTTTTAATACAAATTTGATTTTTAAAAATAGATGATTTAGTTTTTCTATTTCTTTTGGAAATTTGTGTCACCAGGAATTTTGTCCATTTCTTCAAAGTGCTCTAATTGTAATAATAGAGAGTTGGGTCATCTTTTCTTCTTAAACGAGTCCAGCTATGACACTGATCTCTTCAGCAAATTACCTTTTGATTTCATGTACTTCATCTATTGCTTTTACATTTTATATTTTGTTGATTTCTACTATCGTTATTTCTTTCCTTCTAATTACTTTGGGGTTTAGTCACTCTTCATTTTCCAGCTTCATAATTGGAAGCTTGATTTTAAACCTTGCAAAAAATTTCTAATACACTTAAAATATAAGTTTGCCATGAAGCACTGCTTTAGCTGCACCCTAATGTTCTTGATATGTTATAATTTCATTTTCATTTATTTCAAATTATTTTATAATTACCTTGTGATGTCCTTTTTTACAGCATGGGTTATTTAGAAATGTATTGTTTAATATTCAAATATTTAGTAATTTTTGTGAAAACTTTTTACTAATTTCTAAGAAGTTCTGTTCTTAGAGGAATATCCATTTAAGAATTTATGTCTTGATGAATTGGCCACTTTATTATAAACCATCCTTCTTTATCTCTGATAATTTTCCTTTATCTGGAGTCTTTGTCGAATATTAACAAAGCCACTTCAGCTTTATATGATTAGTGTCGTATGGTATGTCTGTTTCCATCCCACTTTTTTCTAGACAGCGGACAGTTGTATGTGTTTTCATGTCTGGTTGGACAACTCTGTCTTTTAATCGAGTTTCTAAACAATTTATATTTAACATAGTTAACCAATAGAGTTGGGTTAAATCTATAATTTGTTTCTTCTATGGTTATATCACCTCACCTTTGCTACTTGTCTTAGTCTGTTTAAGCTGCTATAACAGAATGCTATAGACTGGCTCGCTTATACACAAATGTATTTCTCAGGATTTTGGAGTCTGGGGAGTCCAAGATCGAGGCACAAGGAGATTTGGTGTCTGGTGAGGGACTGCTTCTTGGTTCATACCATCTTTTCTTTGCACCCTCACATGGTGCAAGGGAAGAGGGAATCTATCTGGGGTCCCTTTTATAAGGGCAGTTATCCCATTTATAATGGCTCCACCCTCATGACCTAATCACTTCCCAAAGGCACCACCTCCAAATACCCTGACATGGGTACTAATTTCAACACATGACTTTAGGTGTTGGGGAGACAAACATTTAGTTTGTAGTGTTACTTTTTTTTTTTTGAGATGGAGTCTCACTGTTGCCCAGGCTGGAGTGCAATTGCATCATCTCCATGCAACCTCCGCCTCCCTGGTTCAAGAGATTCTCCTGCCTCAGCCTCCTAAGTAGCAGGGATTACTAGTGCCCACAATCACGCCCAGCTAATTTTTTTTTTTTCTTTAGTAGAGATGGGGTTTCACCATGTTGGCCAGGCTAGTCTGAAACTCCCAGCCTCAAGTGATCCGCCTACCTTGGCCCCCAATGTGCTGGGATTTCAGGCTTGACCCACCACGCCCGGCCTGTAGTATTACTTTTGCCCTCCCTTTAAAATCTATTTTATTGGATTAATTGGATATTTTTTGCATTCCATTTTATTTATTCTATTTGTTTCTTAGGTATCTTAAAAATATGTTTGTCTTTGATTTAGGTCAGCATTTATTTTGACATCATATCAAAATTTTATTTTATTACAAATATTTTCAAGTATATTCAAAAGTAGAGAGAGCAATATAATTAACCTGATATACCCATAACAAACTTTCAACAACTATAAACACATAGCCGATCACATTTCATCAAAATTGCGACTTACTCCACCTCTCCTGCGTTATTTTGAAGCAAATTTCAGATATCATATTTCATGTTACTATTTCAGTATGTATCTCTGCAAAAACTTAAAAAACATATAACAGCATGATCTAAAAAATTAACAATAATTTCTTAGGAACATCAAATAATTTCTTAGGAACATCAATCACTGTTCACAGTTCCCTGGTTGTCTTTAAGTGATTTTTTTTTTCAGTTCATTTGAATCAAAATTCAAATAAGGCCCATTCCTTGCCAACATTCTGTTTTTATTGGAGTAGTGGGGGATGAAGCAGCTTCACGGAAACTTAAACACACTGCTGCTGCCACTACCATCTACTGATCTCAATGTGATTTTCATTTGATTTAAAGTAACAATTAAAAAGATGTAATTGGAAATATTAACTACACAGAAACCCTACACATGCATTGTAAAATTGTAGTTTCCATTATATGCTCAAGAATGTCATTCTTGGAAATTATCTGAAGCCTACACAGCCGCATCTTGGATAACTCCATATTTCGAAAGTTTCAATCTTGGACAATTTCCAGTATGAGTGATTTCGTATATTACTACAACTATATAGTATTGCCAAAATCTGTAAAGCTATCATCATATCTTCCAAGAGGAGGAAAAATGCTCATGAATATTCTCTTCACTTTTGCCTATACTCTTTTCTTTCTTTGTGGTAATTAAGAATTAATTTAAAATGTGAGGTCTAGGGACAAATACTTCAAAACATTAGTCAACCACTCTGATGTAGATTGTACTGCTGGAGTTTTAATGTCATTACTTTACCTCCCTAGGAAATGAGCTAGAGATGCAGACAGCAAGTGTAATAGCTTATGAGGAATAAGCTCATGAAAGACACTTAATGAATTATTTATTCACAATTTCCTCTTCGTACTGTTTTAAAAAAACTAGCCTAAACTTTTCCAAACAGAGAGCAAAGAGAAAACATTTATTCCTTTAAAAACAACACAAGAAAGCTGTAGCCGCTCTTTATTGTATCAGATAACACACTGGTTCACTAAAATTAAAAATTCCGATAATGCTAAACACTGTTATAACTGTATAGAATTTAACCAAAATTAACAGATGACAGTTATTACAAACTCAAGAATGCTTTGGCAGAAAAAAATGAACTCCTCTTTTATGGTAAAATCCTTGCATACTTAAGAAAGAAAAAAAAAACCATTTTAAAGAGAGGAAAAACATAAACTGCTGTCAGTTACTAAATTTGGTTATCTCACACAATTATGCCTGCCATCCCTGCATGTACAAACCCTATCTATCCTTCAAGGCTCAGCTCAAACACTACTAAGAAGGAAATTTTAAATTTCACATTTCCCAGTTATATATGCATTATCAGTCAGTTTATACAGTTAGGTAAGGCAGAAAGGTATGATCAGTTGTGGAGCTGAGATTTTCAAGTGGGTCTTTAAAAATTAAATCAAGTTTATGAATTCTTTTCACACTTTTTTTTACATTTGACTTTTTCAGTGATCTCGGGTGGTAAGCAAGATCTAGTGTTATTACTTTCTTCTGTTTTAAAGATCAGCAAACTAAGGATTAGTAAAGTAAAATAAATGATCCAAGTCTATCTTCTGCTCAGTTACTGAGTCCAGACACAAATCAAAGTCATCAGCCTCCAGGAAGTGTTCTCTTTATGTTATACCAGAGCTAAGCTGCCCATTTATTGTAGACTTTTCTGCAAGAAACTTCCTGAGTTCCATATGCCCAAATATGAGTCAAAAATAGAAAAAGAGAAAACAGAATAAAGCAGGGGATACTGTCTGAGTTGTATTGGATATGATGATGGTCTGGCCTTTATTGTTAACTATTGTCATTTCTACTACAGGTTTTTCACAGACTGGCCTTCTCCACTTGATATAATATCATCTGGAAGGATAAATCGGACAGGTTATTTATCAAAACAGCTAGAGGACTGGTAGCCTGGAGCATTCTTTCTTTTACGGATTACTATCCTTTCACTAATATTCACATGCACTGAGAGATTTCTGTGTGTCCAAGCATAACGTCTGGCAGAGAGAACAACATTATCCCAACTTTGCCCTTGAGAAGTTTCCAGTTTGGGCGACAATAAGAGACATACCGGGATAAAAATAACCATAATGCAATAATTACTGGTTATAGACAAAGCACTGGAAAGCAGTTCTACCAAAGGGCAGGTAGGGGAAAATAGAGCGTTTGAAGTAATAGCTGAAAAGTATCTTAACATATGCTAGCTACAATGACATAATTCTGACATTCCCGGTCTGGAAAAAAATAAATGTTGTTTTAGTTATTAAGTTATAGCACAGTATAACATTCTATAAAAGAGAGCCAACTGTCAAATAAATATAGCCAAATAAAACTGGAAAAGTAGTGTGTTAGTGTTTCAGAGTCAGTGACATAAAGTCGTAGATTTCTATAATATTTTCTGTTCTGAGTATACATCTTGTTCAAGAAATGCAATTAGATGTTCAAGTCTTACTCAATTAGCTATTCTCTAGACTTACAACGTCCACCAAAACCTAACAGTAACATTTGAATCTATGAGGCATGTAATATGTCCTGGGCTTATAGTGAGCTGAGGTCTGAAACAGTTTCAGCTAGAATTTGCCTATCCCTTTGTATGTTTTGTGAAATGGGGGTTTGTTTCTGAGTTGGATCTATGCTTGTTATGATTCTCAAATTAGCACATGATGTGCTACAGAACAAAATAGCACATTTCTTCTAGAAACAAAAATTTCCTTTTCTCACTGATGGTGTGAAGGATGAGATGAAAGGCCATAGGTTGGAGTGGCCTAGATAAATCAAGGATAAGTAATACAAGGCTTATATGAGTAAGCTGGACATGGCTGAATTTTAGGGAATAAAGGAAAATTCATTTATTTAAAAAAATAAAATACTAGGATAAAAAACAAACAAAGAAGCCTGTCCTTTCATGGGTCTTCTTTGGTTATGGCTGCAAGAACCTCTCACCATTTGCCTTCATCCTTAGTTCTTGGAGATAAGGTGGTGAAAAGCAATGCTCTACTGAATTCAGAAGAATTCTAAACAATTGAAAGATCTTAAGAGCCTGAAAGACTTTCATAAAAATGCCTAGAAGAGCAGATATTTTGAGCTTTTTTTTTAATATCCTGTACACTGAGTATGCTTTATCATTTCCTTTTATCTTGTGCAAATGTATTATTCCAGTGTGGGTTGGGTCATTCATACTTCCAGGATACCGAGAACCACAAATGCCTTGATGGGAACAAATAAGTAGGTGGTAAGTGACTGTATCTTTCTCTTTTCATAACAGCAGCACACAGAGAACATCTCATTCAACTTTTAAGGTAGAAGATAAAAGAAGAGTACATAGTATTGGGGAAAAGTGTACTAATTTCTTTGAACATCTCTCACAGGAGTACTCAACAAATTCATTAGAAAGTCTCTTTTGAAAGAATCAAACTCATAATCTGTTCCAGATTGCTCATTTTGGGGGTGGTCCGTGTGTGTGTGTGTGCTAGGGTGGGATGCAGCAGGTCATTAGACAATGTTACACTGCTGTTACAAGTGCAGGCAAATCCACAGAATGATCAGCTCCATTCCTGTTTCCACTTAGGATGGGGTGTCCTGGCTTCTAGTTGTGGGTCATCTGCTCCACAGATTTGGGCTCTTAGTAACTTATATTGTATCAATTCCTTATTTAGTGAAGAGACATTTTCCGGCCTAAAAGGAAACTTTTGCATTACAAAACACCAAGCTTTTACAGAGGCCAGCTGAGAAACACAACTGATGACTGCTAAGGAGTTTAGTGAAACAAAGGTACAGAACCCTTCACCTATATTCAAAAATGTTAGTTGTACACAGTAGATCATAAAATCTAACTACTATATCAGTTAATAATCATTTTAATTTTTACATACTTTATATGTATTTTAAAATATCTACAGCCAATATATGTAGATACCAAACACTAAATCTATGAAAAAAACCTCAAAGCTATCAATCTTATCAGGACTTTGTCAATATATCTGGGGCAATTCTACTTACTTGAAAGGCAGTTCCTTGCCCAGCAAGGAGAGACCCACAGATGAGAACATTCACTACAGAGAAGGCTCTGTTATTTTTTTTTTTAATTTATTTTATTGCATTTTAGGTTTTGGGGTACATGTGGAGAACATGCAAGATTGTTGCATAGGTACACACGTGGCAGTGTGATTTGCTGCCTTCCTCCCCATCACCTACATCTGGCATTTCTCCCCTTGCTATCTCTCCCCAGCTCCCCACCCTCCACCGTCCCTCCCCTATTTCCCCCCAACTGACCCCAGCGTGTAGTGCTCCCCTCCCTGTGTCCATGTGTTCTCATTGTTCAACACCCGCCTATGAGTGAGAACATGCGGTGTTTGATCTTCTGCTCTTTTGTCAGTTTGCTGAGAATGATGGTTTCCAGGTTCATCCATGTCCCTACAAAGGACACAAACTCATCGTTTTTGATGGCTGTATAATATTCCATGGTGTATATGTGCCACATTTTCCCTGTCCAGTCTATCATCGATGGGCATTTGGGTTGGTTCCAGGTCTTTGCTATTGTAAACAGTACTGCAATGAACATTCGTGTGCACGTGTCCTTATAGTAGTACGATTTATAATCCTTTGGATATATACCCAGTAACGGGATTGCTGGGTCATATGGAATTTCTATTTCTAGGTCTTATGTCCTGAACTGGCCTCCAGGATACGCATTTCTTGAACTTGTATAGGCTTGTCTGTTTTTCTTCATTCTATCTTGTCAGTGTTTGTGTGTGTGTGTGTGTGTGCGTGTGTGTGTGTGTGTGCTTTGTCCTTTCAAATAGAATCTCTTGATAGTAACAATTTCCAGCTCTTTAACTTCTACAAATGTTTCCTAATTTACATCTTGCATTCCTGCACTGCCAGAGAGCCCTCTGGGCCACTCCTCTGACTCAAGTGACATCCCGGGTGGGATCCCTCCTCCCAGTTATGCCTAATGTGTTGTAGTTTCCCAGATTCTTCCTCCCTCCTGGATCTGGGTAGACAGTAACAATCACATACAGTTTTTTAGGCTTAATTGCCATGGCACAAAATATGATTCCTGGTTTGACCGTCTTGAAAAAGCTATTAAATATGCACAGAGTTCCTAACATCATTTGACTTCCCAGTGGTCATATACACCTAACACTGAGGAGTTGATTTTTGAAACTTTTCTGTGAAATCACAGGAAAAAAATAAAAATCAGTTGGCAGGGGAAGACATCTAATGTTGATCTGTACCTTCTTAATTTCTATTTAAAGAAGCAAAGTCATAATAATCAAGAATTACTTGCAAAAATGTCCACTGCTATCAAGATATCAGATAGGATCTCTTATGAATCAATAAAGAACTTAAAATAATATCTGAGTTAGCAGGGAAGAGGATGCTCTGAGTAATTACCTTCTTTAACTCTAATTTTATTAAAAGTAGCTTCTGTGACATAGCCCAAGGTCAGCATGTATCTCTGCTTTGTAATCACCTTTGAAATTCTGTTTCAAGTGTGTCTAACTGTCCTAGCTAATGTCTCCCAAGTTTTTATAAATACCAAGGTTTGCTATACTATCTTAGGTTAAAGTTTGTTGAACAATTAAGTAGGCAGAATAAATGTAGATGTTTCATATACCAATAACAACTACAGTTTGAAAGCACAGATGTTGAAAACTTTCTACAAATTTAAAATATTGTTATACGTGTAAAAATTGAAATATAAAATATTGACTTAACTCTGATCCACCCCTTTTCTTCCCTGATTCTCCCGAACAAAATTCTGATTGCCTGTTTTCCAAGACAATAAATTAAAAAAAAAAAAAAAAAACATAGGTCTGCATAATCAAGTATTTCCCAAAAGGTCAATGTTAAACCAAAGAAGATGATTTTCTACTATGAATCATAGTTTTCAGACAACCTGCTTGCACCCCACAGAAAGCAAAACAGAATAGTTATATAAGCAAACAGGTTCCTGTCTCTGAGGCTTCAGAAGTTTGATGGTTGAAATGATTTAATAAATGGGTCTCCATGCATCACACTTGCAGTCTCATTTTTTTAAGCCTTAAATGAAATTTTCATCAAGAACAATAAAGAATATATGCTATATTTATATGATCCTAAAAATGTCACAAAATAAATTGATGGTTTATAAATATTTTTATCGTTTGGAGAATTTTTTCCTCACTTATATCATAGAAAGTCCAAGTAAGTCACAGTTATAGGACCTTCAACATTATTTTAAAACATTTTAATGTGGTAATAAATACTTTAAATACTTACAGTCCATATCTTGTATCTGAAATACTTTGTCCCATAATTTACTTTAAACTTTTATTTATTAAACCTTCCACTATTTGATGTTCCTAACAGCCCGAAGTTGATTTCTAAAACTCACTCCAAATTTGCACATATTACAACAAATTTCTCATTTACCTTTTCTCTCAAATGTCTTTGACCCTAAGCAGTACACACTGTAAATACTTTTCTTTCTCTATGTATTTTTAAAAGGAACATTCATTTCTTTAAAATAATTTTGGAGTATGCTTGTGTAACTGTTACGATCCACCTCTTAGATTATAAATCTTAGGTAGTAATGTCTGAGTCTTTTTAATACGCTTTCAATTAAATGTGCTGGCTTTCTGAATACATTTGAAAGGATAAATCTCCTTTCAATGCAGAGGGAAACAACAGACATTGCTCTAGCATAGAGTCAAAGCCATGGGAACTATAAAGCACACTTGGTGTTCACTGTGCAATATTACATTTTTAATAGCATGTAGCACAATGTCAAATTTCAATGCTATAAAATGGCCACAGGAAAAACTCTTTATATTTCCAAGTATAAATGCCATACAAATTTGAACAGAGTTTAAATTATATTATATAATCCAAACTACCAATAATTAAGCATAATATTAATATTGATGGGTTTGTCCATGCAGAACAGCTCTAAATCCAATCTTTCCCCTATAACTCATTTACCAAATAAATGACAGCAATAAGAAAAAAATGTAATTTTTGGAGGGTTATAGGGAACATGTGTCTCTGAAATGAAAATAAAGTTGGTTAATCCTTGGCACTATTTACTTTAAGATAAAGTTCCTAGATAAAATAAGACAGCACTCATCCTAACAGAAGACAAGTGAAGATGGAGTGAAGGGCACTATAATGAATTTTGCTTAGAAATTTTGAGGACAGAGTTTTGCATTATCACAATTTTCAGGTTGCCATTTTGGCATTGTTTTGAAGCTGTAGGAATTGTGATTGGTACTGGTTCATGAATGTCTATGCATATTCTGATGCTAAACCATGGATTTCTATTGTATAAACTGTACCAGTTGTACACCCAGATCACATATAGTGGAAAACGATTTTACGTTATGAACCAGCATTGAAACCAAGAGAGTAGAAAGGACGTGGATACCACTGGTATGTACAGAGGCAGCGGTTCTATTTGAATAGTCAAACTTTATTTCATATATCTGTCCAGCAAAAAGCTTTCTTAGATTATTTGGATAGCTAATGCTACCCTTTGTTTCTGTACCATAGCAACATGTATAATCTTCTGTTTAAAGTTTTAAATTAATATATACAACAATATCTAAAAATGCAAGCACCATTCTTCTATATCCCTTATATTACTACATTTCCAAATGCCTTGCCCATACTTGTTCTTTATAAAATTCTTTACAATTTTTCCTTCCTTCTTCTATCAGAATTTTATCTCCTTAACCTAAAGCTACTCACATTAGCCCCTACTTAAAAACCTTAACAGCTCTCTGCTTCCTACTGCAGTGTTCCCCAAACTCATGACATTTGGCAATTCCTTTCAACATTTTTTATCCTTTCTTTTACTGCCCTGTATTATTTGTTTAATAGTTTTCTTTAGAGTTCCCTTTACAACTTAAATTTTTTAAAAAAATGTTGTACCCTTCCATAGCAGAATCCAGCTTATCTTGCTGTATCAGTCAGAAGACAATAGATTATGTCAGAGTAACAAAAGAGATCAAATTGCAGTGGGATTTACAAAACCCAAGCTTAATGCAGTGCTCATACCGCAGGTCTGCCTCAGGTCAGTCATGCTTCTGTTCCACATTTTCTTCACCATGTGACCAAATCTAATGGAACACTTTCTATTTTAGGACATGGCCAACTATACTGAAGAGGGAAAAGAGGATGTGGCAAATCCTTGTTTAAAACTCCATGCCTTAAATCTTTGGCTCAGAAATGACAGATTGGTTCCACTCTAATTTCCTTGGCCAGAACAACTCATGTGGGTAAGACCGAATGGGCAAAGGAAATATAATCCTTGCCTTGGGAGTGGCAGCAGATATTCTGAACAATAATACAATCAACCACACTTGCCAAGAATAGAAGATAGTTACATAAAAATGGAATGAAAAGAACATTATTAATTTCTAATTAGATAATGTTTCCTGCCCAAGTGTTAAAATCATGCTAGCCAAATGATTTTCTTCTTTACAGACTGAAAATATTGAACTCACTATATGATACAATATCCTATCCATGTCCAGGTATCACATGTAATTCACCTAAAAATTACTGGCAATATGATTCCCACACCTATGAAAATGCATCTATAAAAAACAAATTAAGATCTCTAAGATGCCTTTTTGATAATCTGATCTAAACTCCTATTTCCTGTATTGGCTCCCGCCATGCATTTTCCTTTCTCTTGTTGTCATTGCTTTCTCAGCCCCCTTTTAAATAAAAGCCAAGCTCCCCAGACTTCATCTCCGCTGTGTACCTTCTGCTGCTGAACTGCACCAATGTTTGATATACCAAGATTCAGCATAGTTATCTTACATTCACCATGCACATGCAATTCAAGCTTTGGCTTTTATCCATATAATAAAAATCTTACAGTCTTCTTTAATCTTTTTTAGTGAAAAATAACTCACAGTCTACTTTCCAAAGGAAATGTGAAGAAAAATTTTAAAAATATAAAAGGAACATGGGTTGACTAGAAATATTAAGTTTCGACTAAAAATGAAAGGCAGTTAAATATACTATGAATATCACTACTTGGATAAAACTACTAAAAAGTGTTTATTTATTATTACAATTAAAAGTCAGCTAAAGCCTGGGTGGTGGGGCTCACGCCTGTAATCCCAGCACTTTGGGAGGCTGAGGTGGGTAGATCACAAGGTCAGGAGCTGGAGACCATCCTGGCCAACATGGTAAAACTCCAGCTCTACTAAATGTACAAAAATTAGCCGGGCATGGTGGTGCATGCCTGTAATCCCAGCTACTCAGGAGGCTGAGGCAGGAGAATCGCCTGAACCTGGGAGGCGAAGGTTGCAG
>NW_016107792.1:1243238-1257623 GCF_001604975.1 Cebus imitator
TTCACCATGTTGACCAGGATGGTCTCGATCTCTTGACCTCGTGATCCACCCGCCTCGGCCTCCCAAAGTGCTGGGATTACAGGCGTGAGCCACCGCGCCCGGCTAAACTGTTTTGTAGTGTTTTTATTAGTTCAGGTAAACATTAATGCTTTGTGTTAATGTAAATTACATTACTTTCATTTTTTTCTTCCATAAGTTTCCTTACCTGGAAATAAGTATGGATGCAAAAGACGTAACTAAAATGAAGTGGCTGGAACATTATATACTCTCATTTATAACTGTGACAATTTTAAATCCTTATATGTTTTTATAATTATTGACTGAATGCTTGATGTATACAAAACGCCAAAGGTTTAAAAACAGGGCAGAATATAGAAATTAGAATTTATAATTTAGAAGCAAATACACATCCAAACACAGATTGCTATCATATAAAAATATAATTTTCATATAAATTACACAAATTTCATTCCTGTTCAGGGGTTTTGGATTGTCCTAGTTAACTGGTTTCACCAGTGGCAATTTTTCTTCCAATGTGGTCTGATGCACATCATAGACCACATTGAGACTTCGATACCGAATGATGTTGAACATCAGCAATTTATTCTAGCTGCGCTCTTACAAACTGGATAGTGGGAGCAGGTGGGTGGCATGAGCCAGATTCAATCAGGGGTCAAATGACCACCCATCCAGGAGGGTCTCCATCTGGAGCCTATTCTCAGGGCTTGGGGGATTGTTCCCCTTTCTTATACCTGTATTCAATATGAGTCAGTTACCAGGTGTTTTGTTCATAAAAGGAGGTTAAGCTAGTCTTGTAAGAGTAACTTTGTTTAAATGTCTATAAGAGTTGCATCTGTGCTGAGGTGGACTTCTCTCCTGGAAACCCCCCACAGGGTTGCCTCACACGGCTACTGCTAAGTGGCACACAGTGTCAGTCTTGCAAGGTGTTCCAGTAGGATTTACGGTTCTCATTAATCTTATAGCCATGAAATGTCTCTTATAGTATGCTACAACCAGGGGAGTGCTAGAGCCAGCAGGAGACAGAATAACCATTGTTTTCTGAGGCTTATCACAGAAATTACAGGAAAAGGGGACATCTTATCTGAGCAAAAAAATAAATAAATAAATACGATTGCAGGCAGAGATCAAGGAGGGTAAATTCTAGAGAGAAGGCACAGAGTGAGAAAAGACATAGAGATAGGAAATTATAATAGATATTAGGGTAACGATAAGGGATTTAAATTGACTAGAATCTGTGTGGAAGAGTGGTGAAATGCTGGGAATACAGGCTGGGTGTTACATCAGAGTGCAGCTTTGAGAAAAATATCTCTGCTGAATGAATATGGTAAACAATGAATTGCCAAACAGGGAATCTATCTAGCTATTTTAGTGTTTCTAATTACAGAGCTAAAGTGCTATATTATAGGAAACAAATACTGAATCAGCACATTAAGAAAGTGTCCCTCCCTGGCAATACTATTTTAAATAGTCAGGAGGTTTGAAGTTCCACAATAGATTATTTATGGTTTCGTAAAACGGAGAGTCAGGAGATCGGGAGGTGGATAAACAGGCAAAAATAAATACAGAAAAAACATTCTAATGCCTTTATCCAGTAAGTATGATTTGTCAATAACATGCTTTCTTTAACTTAGAAATTGGAAACTATCTGAATCTGAAAATATGTATCATTCCACTACTCAATTGTTGCTCCCCTAAAAGAAATGGACTTACTGGCCTTTTGCCTTTGAGAAAGTCATTCAGACCCTCTAAGCAACACTATTCTCATCTGTAAACAGGGTGTAGAAATCACTCACTTCACAGAGGTTCAGAACTAGTTTTGGAAAGTTAGATTTTTTTTCTTGAAAACCGTCCATTTATCTGTTTTCAAAGGCACTGGAGAACACAGTTTATAGCATTCTCTTATGAATTTAAAAATCTTTACTATCTGTTGTTATACGTCTTTTTTATGCTAAATATTGTTTGTGCCTTCTCTCTTCTTGATCGGTATTGCAAAAGGTTTCTACATTGTGTTAGTCTTCTCTAAGAACTTTTAATTTTCGATCCTCTCTACTACTTCTTTGCTTTGCACTTCTCATCCTCTGCTAACTCTAAGGGCTTACTCCATGTTCTACTTCTAACCTCATGTGCATCTGCTTAGTTATTTTAACATCTTGTTTTGCACTGTGATTTATTCTAAATCTAGTAATTAATTTGAAGTTGCTTTTTGGGTGTTTTATTTTTAGTTTCCAAGATAAAATAGAAGGGGTGATAAATATGTTTCTATTATTCTGCAGTTTCATTGCATTTTTATTAGAAAACATGTTCTGGATCATACTATTTGGATTTACTTATAATTTACTAAAATATCTATACATTTATATAAGCTTATTGAATTTACTCTTTGTGCTTTAACATGGTAAATTTTCATAAGTGTTCCATGTTTTCTTGAAAAGAATGAAACTCTCTACATAAGGTTCTGTTTGACTCGCCTATCAAGCTTGTAAATTTTCTAAACACTCTAGTCTTTGCTATTTTTTGTCTTTTCGACTTAGTACTTATCTAGTATTTTCCTTCCTTTTATTTCTACAACTGTTCTGTGACTGTCTCCTGTAAACAGCATACAATTATATTAAAAAATTCAATATGATAATCCTTGTCTTTTACAATTGTGCTTAATTGGTTTGTTTTTATTGTAAAAATAGTTCAATTTAGATGTAATTTTTCTGGTTTTTTTTTTTAACCTCTTTCTGTCTTATTATACTTTGAGTCTCTTATTTCTCCCTCTGATAGTTCATATTTTAAGAGCTTACTCTTATACTTTCAACATCTATATTTAACAAAAAACTAAAAAAGAAAAATAGAAGGCTTTTTTCTAAAAGTTTTCCTACCACATCCTATGTTATTTCTCTAGAATTTCAGCTTCCCAAGTGTTTTTTTGCAAAAATTGCTGAATTATAACATATATATGCCTCATATAAAAAGACATATATACTGCACAAATCATAAGAATACAACTTTCAGTATAATTTAAAAATATACTATTTTCTTTATTTCTTTTAAAGTCTCTTTCAATTTTTGTGTGTGTGTGCAATGCAAGGTTCTTTAGGTATTCATTTGTCCATCTGTCAGACCTGGTGGCTTTTGTGCCTCCAATAATTGGTGTGGTTTCTATTAGGTTGTTGCAAAAGTTAACTGTGGTTTTGGCATTTCTTTTTGCCATTGAAAGTAATAGTAAATTGCAATTAAGTGTTGCACTAGCCTAATACTCTGACTGTCTTTCTGTATTTACCAGGAGTTGCTTCCCGTGGACATCTTATGTACACTGAGTACTGATAATTCCATGTGATTCCTAACATGCCTCTCTGGATGTCTCCAGTTTAGGACCTACTTTTCATTCAATTTATTTATTTTAGTGTTTATATTTCTCAACTCATGGTTCTCACTTCACAAAGGCACTGTGAAATGAGAACACACACTCTTGTCATAGCAAAGGCTCTTGGTTTTGATTTCTCATGTGTGACATTATTTCCATTTGTAGTCCCATGTGATCAGCAGAGAAGTCAGTAGCTTTCCAAGCCCAGTCTAGTTAGAATTTTTCTTGTCCCTATTTGAGAACCTGGATAGTGCTTTACAGCCACAGAGGCAAGGCCTGGAGCGTATCTCCCTCAGAATTAAAAACCCTAACCTCTCACCTGGAAGGCCTATATTCTTTTCTGATATTCCCAGGTGGGCTCACCACTTACACTCTCTTGTGGTACTTGGCGATTTCTTTCAAGTTCAACAGTGCATTAAACTTATATGTGTGTGGGATGCATGCTGGAGGTATGGGGTAAGGTAATGGGCAGAAGGAGATTTTCCTGCATCAGTTCAGTCTACTACATTTTCTAAAAGTCTACTAAATAATTTTTTTTAAAAAAGGTTTCAACGAAATTTAACAAAGTAGATATAGAAAGGCATGCTGAGTGGACCTTTAAAGTTCTGTTTCCAACTAATCTCATACTATACAGACAAATGATTTTCATTATATTGACAATTTCAGAGTTCATCAACATTATTATACTACTTCCATCACCAATGGTGTTCCCATTCCACCTGGTGTCTTTTCAGGAAACACAGCTACAGTTAGAGATCAGAATATATGGCTATGAATTTCCTCAATACTTGACCTTGAAATATCTATAGATAGTGTATCTCTAGATGTGAATCCAAGGTAATGGTTGATTCTGCCCTTAGAGTTCCATTCCATGAACTCTATCAACCAAATCACCAACCAATCAAGAAAAATATTTACTGATTATCATATATACTGTATATGATTTTACCTATAAGTGAAAAATCTATCTGACAAATTTTTCATGGTGAACACATCCTGCCTTTTTGCTCTTTTCTAGCCAAGACTAAGGACGTGACCAATAGCAGTGGCTCACCTAGAAGGGGCACTGTTGTTCAGCACAAGGAAGAGTAAGAAAACATGGCTGTCTTTTCTTTCTTTTTTGTAAAGAGTTTGAGACTATTCTAAGAATATGCTGTGAACATTGTTTTTTAGTTATGTTTATTTTTGCTACTTAGTTTTATTATCTGTGTCTTACTTTTCTCTATGTGCAGCTATGGGATGGTATAAAAATACAAATAAAATGTAAGAGTGAGTTGTTAATCTTTCTGAAATAAAGGAATTAATAAACATTTCTACTAAAAATCTGTATGATTTGTTGTTTGCAAAAAAAAACCAAAACTCCTGTTTTGAGGCCTCCAACTTCTAACCCTTCTACTGAAGGTAAGAAAAATATCTAATTTTAGCGCTTTCCTTATTATTTAATAGACAGTACTAATAAGTTTATAAATTAATTATGTAAAATACTGGTAATGACATACATTTCTTTGTTTAACAGATTTCATAGCATGTTCATAATTCTAGACTAAGAGTAACATAGAATTTTCCCCCTATTGGCAAAAACAAAACTCTAAAGATTTAAAGCTATGAATCAGTACATCTAGAGATATTTGATCAGTTAACTCACTAAGCTTGGCTTATGAAAGCTATAAAAGCTTTAATAAAAAAAGCTATTTTAAAAAAAAAACTGTTTTGAGTGTTCATTTAAAATACTAATTGTAGTATCCTCTGATGGTAGTGTATATTTCTGTGGGATCGGTGGTGATATTCCCTTTATCATTTTTTATGCTCTCTTCATTAGTCTGGCTAGCAGTCTATCTATTTCATTGGTCTGAAATTAAGGCAGCACATAGTAGCCTGCCAACCAAAAAAAGTCCAGGACCAGACGTGTTCACAGCCGAATTTTACCAGAGGTACACAGGGGAGCTGGTACCATTCCTTCTGAAATTATTCCAAAGAATACAAAATGAGGGAATCCTCCCTAACTCATTTTATGAGACCAACATCATCCTGATATCAAAATCTGGCAGAGACACAACTAAAAAAGAAAATTTCATGCCAATATCCATGATAACATTTATGCAAAAATCCTCAATAAAATACTGACAAACTGAATCCAACAGCATATCAAAAAGCTTATCCATTATGATCAAGTTGGCTTCATCCCAGGGATGAAAGGCTGGTTCAACATATGCAAATCTGTAAACGTAATCCACCACATAAACAGAACCAAAGACAAAAGCCACATGGTTATCTCAATAGATGCAGAGGCCTTTGACAAAATTCAACAACCCCTTATGCCAAAAACTCTCAGTAAACTAGGTATTGATGGAATGTATATCAAAATAATAAAAGCTATTTATGACAAACCCACAGCCAAAATCATACTAAATGGGCAAAAACTGGAAGCATTCCCTTTGAAAACTGGCACAAGACAAGGATGCCCTCTCTTACCATTCCTAACAACATAGTATTGAAAGTTCTGGCCAGGGAAATCAGGCAAGACAAAGAAGTAGAGAGTAATCAGTTAGGAAAAGAGAAAGTCCAATTTTCTGAATTTGCAGACAACATGACTGTATATCTAGAAGACCCCATTGTCTCAGCCTGAAATCTACTTAAGCTGATAAGCAACTTCAGCAAAGTCTCAGGGTACAAGAATCAACGTGCAAAAATCACAAGCATTCCTATACACCAGTAATAGACAAACAGAGTCAAATCATTAGTAAACTCCTATTCACAATTGCTACAAGGAGAATAAAATACCTAGGAATACAACTAACGAGGTGAAGGACCTCTTTGAGGAGAACTACAAACCACTACTCAAGGGAATAACAGAGGACACAGATGGAAAAACATTCCATGCTCATAGTTAGAAAGACTCAGTATCATAAAAATGGCCATACTGCCCAAAGTAATTTAATAGATTCAAAGCTATACCCATCAACCTACCATTGACTTTCTTCACAGAATTGGAAAAAACACTTTAAACTTCATATGGAACCAAAAAGGAGCCTGCATAGCCAAGACAATCCTAAACAACAATAACAAATAATAATAATAATAAAGCTGGAGGCATCACACTAGCTGACTTTAAACTATATTACAAGGCTGCAGTAATCAAAACAGCATAGTACTGGTACCAAAAGACGAATGGAACAGAACATAGGCTTCAGAAATAATGCCGCATATCTACAACCATCTGATATTTGACAAACCTGACAAAAACAAGCAATGGGGAAAGGATTCCCTATTTAATAAATGATGTTGGGAAAACCAGCTAGCCATATGCAGAAAGCTGAAACTAAATCCCTTCCTTGTACCTTATACAAAAATGATGGATTAAAATTTTAAATATAAGACTTTATACTATAAAAACCCTAGAAGAAAACCTAGGCAATACCATTCGGGACATAGGCATGGCAAGGACTTCATGACTAAAACATTAAAAGCAATGGCAACAAAAGCCAAAATAGAAAAACGGGATCTAATAAACTAAAGGACTTCTGCACAGCAAATCAAACTATCATTAGAGTGAATCAGCAACCAACAGAATGGGCAAAATAATTTTGCAATCTACCCATCTGACAAAGGGCTAATATCTAGAATCTATAAAGAACTTAAATTTACAAGAAAAAAACAACCCCATCAAAAAGTGGGCAAGGGATATAAAGTCACTTCTCAAAAGAAGACATTTATGCAGCCAACAAACCTATGAAAAAAAGCTCATCATTACTGGTCATTAGAGAAATGCCAATCAAAACCACAATGAGATACCATCTCACACCAGTTAGAATGGTGATCATTAAAATATCAGGAGACAACAGATGCTGGAGAGGATGTGGAGAAATAGGAATGCCTCTATACTGTTGTTGGGAATGTAAATTAGTTCAACCATTGTGGAAGACAGTGTGGAGATTCCTCAAGGACCTGGAACTAGGAATACCATATGACCCAGCAATCCAATTACTAGGTATATACCCAAAGGATTATAAATCATTCTACTATAAAGGCACATGTACACATATGTTTATTGTGCACTGTTCACAGTAGCAAAGACTTGGAACCAACCCAAATGCCCATCAATGATAGACTGGACAAAGAAAATGTGGCACATATACACCATGGAATACTATGCAGCCATAAAAAAGCATGAGTTCATGTCCTGTGCAGGAACACAGATAAAGCTGGAAACCATCATTCTCAGCAAACTGACACAAGAACGTAATACCAAATAATGCATGTTATCACTCAAAAGTGGGTGCTGAGCAATGAGAACACATGGACACAGGGAGGGTAACATCACACACTGGGGCCTGTCAGCGGGTAGGGGGCTAGGGGAGGGATACCAGAGGGTGGGGGCTAGGGGAGGGATAACATTAGGAGAAATACCTAATGTAGATGACAGGGTGATGGATGCAGCAAGCCACCATGGTACGTGTATACCTATATAACAAACCTGCATGTTCTGTACATGTACCCCAGGACTTAAAGTAAAATAAATAAACAAAATACTAATTGTATTTTTTTCACATATTTCTTTGTAATTAGCATATTTAAAATGTGGTCTGGATTTTCACTCAACGAACATATAATTTACTTTTTCTTTGGAACGGCTCTCTAATAAAATTATTACATTATACTTTATAGCTCCTATGAGACACAATATTTTATTACAGATTTCATTGCCTTTATCAGTACTATGAGTACACAAGATAAGAGCATATTATTTTACAGGAATTTAGAACACAAAAGCTGTATCAACATTTACACATTTTATATGTCTGGATAGAAATGTTAGTTCATAAATCTGCAGAATATTTATTTTATATTACTATTTCATTTATGCATCTACTACAAACCAAAAAGATTAAGATTTCTAGCCTCCCAAGCTAGTTACATGCCAGTGATTACCAACCTTTATCCTTATTTTGCTTAATTTCACTGAACTCTGGAAAAGGCTTCTAGGAATACAAAAATAATTCCATCAAAGAACTTAACGTGATAGTAATTTTTTTTTTTTTTTTTTTTTTTTGAGATGGAGTAGCACTCTGTTGCCCAGGCTGGAGTGCAGTGGTGTGACCTCAGCTCACTGCAACCTCTATTTACTGGGTTCAAGTGATTCTCCTTCCTCAGCCTCCTGAGCAGCTGGGATTACAGGCATGTGCCACCACTCCCAGCTAATTTTTGTAGAGAAGGGGTTTCACCTGTCTCAAACTCCTGAGCTCAAGTGATCTGCCCGCCTCAGCCTCACAAAGTTAGGATTACAGGCATGATGCACTGTACCCCACCTAATGTGATAGTAATTCATTTTGACTTTACAGTTTTCTTTCATTTAAAAGATTGGGAGTTTGGAAATACAGTGTAGCAAAACAATATGTCATGGTAGAAATTGTCTTGGCAGTATTTGGGAACACCTGCCTAAAACTAAAGATCCAACTCCTATACCTAATTAGGGAAATCTGGATCTCCAAAAGTCTAGGCCTGAGTGCTTTCTATTCTGCGTGAAACACACAATTGCAATGCTTTTCATCCACTATCACCAGTATACGCTGCAAAGTAATGTAGTTTTGAAGGTCAGTTTAAAGGAACTGCAAACACTCTGAAAACTTAAACTTAAGCCTCATTTCGAAATATTATTATATATTTGCATGGTAAAAAGAGTCAAATACCTGCCCCAGGCTGCCTCATTTGTAGAAGCTTTATTAACTGGAACACAGGAGGAGTCAATGACAGTTGATTTGTTCATCTTGTAGCAGAAACCACAGTCTGGATCCAACATACATTCATTACAGTAGCTGAAAAATGAAAAGAGTTACCGTTATGTTGGCAGAGACAACTGGTGCTCACCATATACTGGATTCCATGTGCTTCTCTGCATTTTCCACTCTTTTGTGCAGTAAGCCCAGGGCCTTGCGACTTGTTTTGGCCAAGGAAACTAACATGTGCTGAGCCAGGTGAGAGCTGGCTGGTCTCTTCAAATTCTCCCTGTTTTGGCCCCGGCAACTTTGGAGGCTGCTTTGAGCTGAAGGAGGCTTGGATCTGAGAGGCTGAATGTAGAAGAGTCTCCATCAATCTGGAACAAATAAACTTGCTTTCCTAAACCACTGAGATTTGTTACCAAACCGTAGACTGACTCATTGTGATCCAGCCCTGACTGTTCCAAGTTGCATCAAAGCATTCATTTCTCTTAATTGTCTACCTCATACGCTATCTGTTCTAAAAACTGAAAATAGTTTTTTTTTTCCAATACATATCCTGAAAAAGAAAATTCAAACAATGAAAAACATTATGTCTAAAAAAACTCTTAAAAATACTACTACTCAAACATGGCCATTGTTAACATCTTGGTGAAATCTGTGCTTTCAGCAAACATATACTGAGTGTCAATGACACATTATTCTTAATTTAAAAGAAGTAGGTATAGGAACAAAGACTATCATCTAATCACATCTGCTAATTGGATCACAAATTCATAATCAATTACTAATTGCTCATTTGACAGCAGTATTCTCACTGTAGAAAAATTCTGAAGAAGCAAAAACCTTTAGAGGGCAGGGTTTGCCAACTAAAGCCTACATCAATATCATGCTTATAGGATGAGTTTTCTCCCTGTCACACAGTCATTTTCCAGACAAAAATTCTGGAGCATTTTACAGATGGCAAGCACATTCAGGGTGCCACAGATACTAAAGATGAATCAGACAAAATCCATGCTGTTTTGTAGATAAAAGGCAAGCATGAGAAACAGAATAATGACAGTATTTTGGAAATTGGGTATGAGCTACCTGGGACAGGGGCCGATTCATTTAACTATGAGAGCTGGGAACCATTTTAGATGTGACATTGGAACCAGATCATAAAAGAAATTTACCAGGCAAAGAGGTAGAGCAAAAGGTGTTTCAGAGAACTGCTTATGTTGTCATTAAAGGTCAGTCAGCACGCACTTATGAAATATCTACTGCATACAAGTAATGATACTAAGGGTTGTGAAAGGAGAAACACGTCATCTGAAAAAGACATACAAGTTGTCTGAAAAGACTGAGAAAGAATATTTCTTAATGTTCAAAATCAAAATACTCCTTTGATTCATTTACCTAAATGTGAAGGCACTGGTGATATGGTTTATATATTTGTGACTTCCAAATCTTATGTTGAATTGTCGTCCCCAAAGTTGGACGTAAAGTCTGGTGGGAGGTAATGAATCGTAGGGGCAGATCCCTCATGAATGGTTTAGCGCCATCTTCTTGGTGATGAGTGAGTTCTCACTCAGATCACATGAGATCTGGTTGTTAAAGAGTCTGGAACCTCCCTCTTCTATCTCATGCTCCTGCTTTCACTATGTGAGGTGCCTGTTCCACCTGAGCCTTCCACCATAAGCTTCCTGAAGCCCTCACCAGAAGTAGTTGTCAGCACCATGCTTCCTGTACAGGCTGCAGAACCATGAGTCAATTAAACCTCTGTTCTTTATAAATTATCCAGTCCCAGGGATTCCTTTATAAAAATAAAAACAGACTAATACAACTGGCCTGGTTTAAAAATTAGATTTGTTATCATTTCAGCTTCCTCCTGTATACTCTTCCTGAGGTAGACAGTCACCCCTAGTGTTGAATGAGACTTCAGCCCTAGACAAAAAGCAAAAGAGAAGCCATTCAAATGTACTGAGAGGTGATTCAGTAATGTAAATATAAAATTTTCCACACCTGTGATAAGCATGTTAAACCAAACAACTGAAGGCTTTAGAAGTAAGTACCCTGAATGTCTGGCTTTGAGAGCCAGGCTAGGCTAATTTGGAAAGGGAGATATTTCTACTAGTATTTTATTTGTGTATTCTGTCCATATGAAATTAAATTTAACAGTGTTAAACTGTTTCAGTGGCCTTAAATAATACTCATAGGGGAAAGGTCAACTCACCCATTTGCAGAGAAATTATTCTCAATTTTATTTATCTGAAAACATGTAGTCCCTATAAAAGTCCAAAAAGCATAATGATAAAGGCTATTACTGAGAACTTCTTGTGTGTACATTTCAGACATATGAGATGTCATTCATAACAAATAACTACCTCCATTACTTAAGCATGACACCAGCTTCCCACTTTTCCTGATTACTTATTAAATGATCTTCCTGTGACCTACTAGGTGCCAGGCACTATTCTAGATACTGGGACATGTGAGAGAACAAAACAGAGTCACTGCCCTCACGAAGCTGATCTGGGTATTAGACCTCCTGATGACCACCAGTTAGCTAACCCCTCTACTTGCTCTCTATTATCAGTTTTATCCTTTCTTTAGCCTACTGATCACTACCCATCATGTCAATATCCTAAATTTCCCTTCTCCTCTATCATTCCACTATACCCGTCTAGCAAAAATCCTGCCCTATATGAATGCAAACATTTGCCTTTTCTGTGACTTCACCCTCACAGCCAAAAGTCGCTGAAGGAATCACACAGAGCAGTTGAGTAGCTCTTCTATAATTCATGATCACCAGTCTCAAACGGATTCTCAACAAGCCTTATTTAGATGGCTTTAGTCAATATGCAAATCATAAAGCTGCTTAGCCCCTTGATTTCTAATTCTTTGCTTCCGCTTAACTTTCTCCACATCTTGGAAGTTATTATCTATGACTGGGTTCAGGAAACTACAGCTGCTGAGAAAAATCTGGCCTACCACTTATTCTATTAAAAAGGTTTACAGAAACACAGCCACATCCATTTGTTTACTTACTGTTTATGACTGCCTTCATGCTTTAAGGAGAGTTGAGAAGTTGTAACAAAAATGATGGCCTGCAAAGCTGAAAATATTTCCTATCTTGCCCTTTACAGCAGAAGTTTTCTGATCCCTTATCTAGAACACCTATATAGATCCTCTGTGCAGATATTTCACTCCTTTTGTTCAAATTCCCTAACCTCCTTACTCCAAGAACAACTGCTCTTCTACCTCACAGAAATCTTCAACATTCCCCACCGATCTCTCACTCACTCCATGGCTTCGCTTCCCTCTCTACGGAACCTTCCTGTGAATCCCCTCTCACCAGATCCTCAATGTCTTCATATTTAGTTTCTTCTATTGCAGCTTCCCTGCAGAACTTCATGTTTGGCTCTTTCTGATCCCTTTTCTACCTCTAGACTATTCTGTACTAGCAGAGAAATAACACAACCAGGCATATTGATACAAATATACATTCACAGATTTCAACCGTACCTGGATACTCACTGTTGCCAGGAAACTTTTCCTGTCCCTAATAATAGACAGATTTCCCAAACACCCACAACTCTCTTCAAATCGCAATCCTTATTCCTCCACAACTTTTTTAGAAGATGGACTTGTATTCACTGGGCTCAGAACATGCTACTCCATAATATGGCACCTTGGAGCTTATATCATAACCTCACCACTTTTGCCTCTGAAGCATGGTCATAAAAAAAAAAAAAATCTTTGGGTTGTGTGTGGTGGCTCACACCTGTAATCCCAGCACTTTGGGAGGCTAACGTGGGCAGATCACAAGGTCAGGAGACAGAGATCATCTTGGCCAACATGTTAAACCCCATCTTTACTTAAAAAAAAAAAATTAGCTGGCTGGATCATGCCTGTAATCCCAGTTACTCAGGAGGCTGAGGTAGGAGAATCAGTTGAACGAGGGAGTCACATCAGAGGTTGCGGTGAACCGAGATTGCACCACTGCACTCCAGCCTGACAACAGAGCAAGACTCTGTCTCAAAAAAAAAAAAAAAAAAAAAAAAAAAAAAAAAAGAAAGAAAGAAAAAGAAAAAGAAAAAGAAAAAAAAGACCTCTGACCTACATTCTCTGAAAGCAGGTTCTAAAACCCTCAGCCTCTACACCCAGAGGCCAAGAGGAATCTGAACAAACAGGCCTCGCCGAGTTCTTCCCAGGTTATTATCATTAGATATTACCTTTTTGTTCTCCACTCTTATTTCCAACTACTGTTCATAAAAATACACTTTTCCCTGGGCACAGTCTTTATGTCTGAAGTCTGTGTCACATAAAACTTTGGTTAAATACATTTGCTATGCTTTTCTCTTGTTAATCTCTCTGTCACAGTAATGCCCATTGTGACTCTTGAGGTATGTCAAGAAAAGATATTTTTTCTCCCTTACATCTTACCTCTCAGCAAAAACCTGAAGGGACTAGGCATGAATTTTCTGACATTCAAAGTCAAAAACAAACAAAAATATCTACATCCATATCTGTCCTCACCTCTTTTCCTCCAGCCTCTGAAAATCAAATGTTCAAACTCATGGACCAAACTTTTAATTTCATTTCTCTGACTGTAACCAGGACCAACACCAAGTCTCACTAGTAATTTTCTTCCCTTTATCTTTCCAAACCTCTCCCAAAACATCCTCCATAGTGTATGTGCAGGTGTAAAGCCTTTCATTTATTAAAAAAGCATGAAAACTATTCCTTCTGCTACTCCATACTGCCCCTTCCAACCATTTCATTCAGGGAAAGGAGGTCAAGTATTAAAAAGGGTTCCATTTCCTTCCCATTCCAAGAGTGGAGCTCTGTGTGGGAACTGATGTGCTTATCTGGACTACGCCCCTCTCTGCCTTGGTCTTCTGGAGGCAAGACAAGATTTTCTACCACTCTTTCATCCTTGACATGGAATTTATTTTTCATCATATAGACAATCATATGGCAAAATTCTTCCAAATATTATAAGATTCCCAACTTCAACTTGACATTTAGAAGGTAGCAAAAACTTTAAATATTCTGGGGAATCTGCTAATTGACCTTTTACAGAGAGCATGTATTATAACAACAGTTTTAACAATGGCATTTTTAAAGAGGAACAACTTCTACAAGTGGCTAACTGTATTTTTCACTCAAGATTTGCTCTTTAAGCCTTTCTTGAACATGGCCTGATAAATTTATGTAAGGTCTTCTAAATATAAAAACTGAGAATTTAAATACATTGGCACAAAGTCAATGCTCATAAGAATATTCTAAGCATAGACTGAATTTTTTTTTTTT
>NW_016107792.1:1257643-1277201 GCF_001604975.1 Cebus imitator
TTTTTTTTTTTTTTTTTTTTGGTGAAAAGCAGGTATTGGGCATTAAGGCCTATTTGTCCCCTTTCATAGTGTGACCTGGACTAAATTTTAAAATCTAGACTTCAAAGATTTCTCTCTCAAGAACACACAATCTCTTACAATCCACCCAGTTCCAAGATTGTATATGAAAAAAAAAGACAGAAATACCTATGATCTAACCCTAAATTCACACAAACTTCAACAATGTAAAAACCTATTAGAATGTTGCAACTTCTCATAAACATTTACTCTTACATACTAATTTCAAGGGCAGAAATTATAGGTGTGCTCTACATGAGGAAACTTTATAATTATAAGAGAAATAAATATGAAGGTATTTACATAAGGACTATGCTTTATAAAAGGAATTACAGAATTAAATAAAATGATATACAATTTAAATTTCAGACTAATCCAAATTTAGTAAAGCTGATGGAGATGACCTTCACTGCAGAACATACAATGCTCTTTACTGACTGGTAAGCAAAATCGATTCTGAGCACCCAATGGATAAGGCCATGGTTACCCAACTCAGTATCTGTAGAATGGCATGGAGCCCACCACAGGGTGGATCCCCAATATATATTTATTAAATGAATCAATGCACAACAGCTCTAGAAATCAAGGCATTCTTATAGGTTTATAAGCTAGTTTGTGCTTTGTTTGTGGAAAATAATTTTAGGGGGTACATGAATTAAGGTAAATATATTAGTAATTTTTAAAATGAAATAAAAAGAAGGCAAAACTAATTGTCAAAGGGTATTTTAAGCTAAGCCTGGTTGTAACCTGACAAGCCACAAATACTCGATTAACACCCAAAGTGGAACTGGTTGGTAATTCTGACAACTCACTTTCAGAAAGCAACAACGGCAGCAAAGGTATGGGGGCGCACGGCAACATGTTCAAGCTTATGTACATGGCATTTGAGGTCGGGGCATGGAAAATTACTGAGGCTCTGTGTATGTTATTTGTGCATGGGAATGAAATTCCTTGACCCTGAAAACAGGACAGGGAGTGGAGTGTGTGATGTGATAAGGCGTGCTGAAGACAGCCTCCTAAGAATGCAGGGCGAGCGTGTACAAGGTCACAGATGCCTCAGCTACCCACCTCAAATGACCATCTAGTGGAGGTTTGTAGGCAGTACAAGCCCTTTCAATAAATACTTGGTGGTCTCTCTCGGAAGAGCGCACCACTAGCCCCCGCTCAGCTGGAACTGTCTGAGTACTTCATTCTTGACGTTCACTGCAAGCTATAAGGTCTGCAACTGGTGCCCCCAACGTGATCACCTTGAATTTACACTTAAAAGGAGAGCTCATCAATTTTGGGGGAATCCTGGTAAGAGGCAGTCCGGACTCCAATCAGGAGGATGGGCTGCACATGTAAAACATCATGGGTCAAGAAATGACCAAAGAGCAGAAAGTATTTTTTAAAACAGTGCAACAGCTACTTAAGGCTTTCCAGTGCACTGTAGACCCTGGAGCTCTACATAAGCAAATGCTCTTCATTCAGTGGGAAGGCTCTTGGTTTCCTGATCAAGGAACCTTAGATTTGGAGTTATGGGAGCAGGTAGGTCACTGCCTGGAAGGAGGATATGAGCAAGGTCATTTGACTAATGTTACTGTTTTGACCACCTGGGCACTGGTACGCCCTGCGTTGTATCCTCTTTATCTGCCAGATTGTGGTGAGTCAAACCATCCATCTTCTTCACCTGAAGGGAATTCGGGAGATTTAAAGGAGACGGAAAAACAGAAAGCAGAACAACAGGGAGAGGTTTCTCTCTCCACTTCACTCCCTTCTATGGGGAATAAGGAAGAGATTTTTTTCTAGTGAGGATGACAGAACAGAGCCTTTTCCTCCCCCTATAGAAAAGCTATTGCCTTCTTTCCTGCACTCTTAAAGGGACCTGCATCTGTTGGCTCCATTCAGGCAACAGTGCCTCCCATTCCCCTTAAAGAGGTTGAAGGCAGTCCAAAGGACAGTTCTTGGGTTAAGACCCCCGGTCAGCGGACATCTATATGATCGGGTGGCCACGTCCCCTTGACACACTTCCCTGCTGGAGGGGTGCCTCCGGGAGGGAAGAAAAGTGTCTGCTTATGGTTGTCTTCCTAATATGCAAGTTCTCACTTCCTACTTCCAGCATCGACCTTTCTGGCCTTGTCTTTTCCCTGTTTCCTTGGAGTATCAGGGAAAGTTGCATGCTGCCTCCTGGGTTTTATCCCAGAGAGCTCTGGCTTTCTTGGGCCTGGGGCAGGAGAATTGCTAAGATGCCATGGAGTGCACATTTAGTCACTGGCCGTCTAGGCAAGTTGCCCCTTTCTGGGTTTGTGGTGACAAAGGGAAGCCAGGCCGAGTCCCCGGGTGGCTGCAGGCAGCTCCAGCCGGTCCTGAGAATCCTCCTCACCATGGTCACATGCCTCAGTAACTGTGCCCAGAAAGTGGCCTGCTGCTGGCTGTGCTGCTGCTTTTCCTACTTCTGCCCTTCCCTGCCACCCCTCACGTCTCAGCTGACAAGCAATTCCTTGTCTTCCCTGGCCCCCCTGGGAAAAGGCTAAAAAACAGTTCATTGCACCCCAACCTTATTAGCCTAAGGTAGGCAGAGGAGGGTGGAGCAGCCTAGAGTACAGAGCTCTGGGGGAGAAGCCCACTAACGAGGGGTGCTCTCCCATAGCCACGTGTTAAATGCTAACTAGGCTGAGGTGGACGAGCTCTGTCAGCTGCTGTCATCTTCAGAAGACAGACACAGCAGGAAGGAATGTTTTGCTTTTTTATAAAATGTTTAACAACACCATGGGTAGGAAACTTCAAAGCAGACCCTGAAAGTCTGCTCCCTCCTGAGCCACTCTGCTTGGGAGTAGTAAAAGTAATAAAAAAAGCCCAGTATATTTTCAGTACCTTACCTAACAGGGTTGGCTCCAAGCGTAGGTGGCTTGAAAGGTAAGGGGAGTGGTTTTCTCCCAGCCCGTCACCTTCTTGCGTCCTGCCTCTGCGCCGACACATGCACGTTCCCACCTGGTCATTCTCTGGCTTCTTGCTGCTACTTATAGTTTTCCTTCCTTCCTCTCAGGGCAAGATTAGCAACAGGTGGCAGGCTGTTAAAAAGAGAGGCTGCCTAAGGAGCCCGGAGCAGTTGGGAAGAAACCGGCCAAGCCCTACTTTCCCAAGCTCACTTCTAAGACGTTCCAGCTAAAGGCTAATGCAAGAAAATGGCCAGCACCTAAGGACATTTAAAAATGATTTTTGTTTTTGTTTTTTCTTTTTTTACACACTTAAGCTAACTCAATGCAGGTTTATTATCCTGGCGACTTGTAGTCAAATGGTAATAACTTTCAAGGGCCAAAATGTAGTAAAAACCACTTAAAATACTGATCCTTTCCATGTCTTAGTTTAGCAGGTAGGCTTTATATTTTGCCATTTCTGTATTTTATGTGCTGTGTGCCCGTCTCATAACCCCTCTAAACACGTACAAAAGACCACAGATTTAATAGCTTCTTTTATCATAAAGGAGGGCCATGTTGCATCCAATTATCAAAATATAACCCTGCTACTCTTTGACTACTAGTAGGTAAGGAACAAGTTCATACCCTCCTAGTTTGTGATCTTAATTGGCAAGTAGCAATGGCTGACTTTATCAGTAATATCAGCTTCCATTTACCAGCCTCTCAGCTCCTGAACTTTTTACAAACTGTGCCTGTTAAATTTGTGTCTACTATTGTCTCTAAGCCCTTGCTTCACGCCACTACTGTCTTTACAGATGGTTTATAAAAAACTAAAAGGACAGTTATAGTGAGGCAAGATTCCATACAAAATTGGCAACACAAAATCAGGAACATTTTAAAACTATGCAACAGGTGGAGTTATGTGCTCTAATGTGGGCCTTACAAACTTTTCCTTACCAAAACATAAATATAATTAGTAATTCTGCTTATGTGGTGTATAGTATTACTCATTTAGATCTTGCACACGTGAAGAGCATTACTAATGAATCTCTACTAGCTTTGTTTCTTACAGCGTAAGAGCTCCTCTGTGTCCATCATCACCATCATTACATCACCCCTCTTCGCTCTCATTCTAAGCTACCTGGTCCCTTATTAGAAGGAAACGCTCAAGCTAATGCTCTGGTACAACCACAAATGTGGTTTGCAGATTCTTCTGCATTTTTGCAAGCTCAAGCTGATCATGCTTTTTTTCAGCAGAATACCCGCAGAATGAAAGTGCTGTTTCATTTAACACTTGCTCAAGCTCGCATGATCATGAAAACTTGTCCTGATCGTCAACAGCATTCTCTCCTTTTTCCATAGGGCTTAGTGCCAACCCACGAAGTCCGATGCCTGATGCTATCTGGGAAACTGATGTTACTCAGAATAACATCACCCTTTGGAGGTTTCAAATTTCTCCACGTTACCGTGGACACTTATACAGTCTTGATACATGCTACTTCCCCAAACAAAAAATACTAAAGATACAATTTTTCATTTGTTTAAATCTATTATAACTTTAGGCCTTCCATAAACTATGAAAACTAATAATGGACTTTACTCTCTTAGTGCTCAATTTACATATGCATTGCAAATTTAACACATACAACACAAAACTGGCATCCCCTATAACTCAACTGGTTAGGCCATTGTTAAACAAGCTCATTAAGCTCTTAAAATATATCTTAATAAACAAAAAAAGGGGACTATGGGGCTCTCTCCTTGAGAGCAGGACCTGTCATTGGAGAATCAATCAACAATGATGGTGATGACTCGGAAGGCACCTGACACTACCAGAGGACAACTAAAGAGATTGGATCAACACACAACTATCCAGCTTGCTGCCGTGGAAACCTCTGCAACTGCAGAGAACCGGTTTCTTAGATAACTGGCAGTAATTGGGGAAACGTCTGAGAAAGTAAGGCAGGAACAGATGTTAGGGTGGCTGGTAATTCTTGTCCTTTGCTAAGTGGGATCAGCTCAAGAACATGTTTATTGAAGTCATATTCTAAATCCCTGTTCTAAAGGTTATCACATGGTGGATGCTGACCTGCCTTTGTCATCTAATACTATTTTTTGGACAGGAGGTCAATAGATGCCCATCTTACCCCTTAATTGAAAATTTGAGATGGATTAAACGTAATGACTCCTTGACATGATTGTCTAACAATCCCTCTCTTTGTTTTTCCACAATAGCACATAATAAGTGTGTTACTCTCGTTCCTTAGGAGTATTTGTACAATCAGCCCCAAAGGGATGCTGAGCTTGCAAATCTGACCTTTATTTCTGCTGCTGCCACTAATCTTACTGAGGCCTCCAATGAAGCCACACAAGTGCCTGATCTTCCCATATGCCATCTGAGTAGGGACTGGTGACGTAAGTTTGAGGCTGTTTGTTGGTCTTCGTGTAGACAACCTGCATTGAGCCAAGAGCCTCTGTTTAATAATAACACCTTACTTGATTGGGGTCCCCATGGTTATCTTATGTTTGCAAATCAAACTATTGGATTTGGGAGTCCCTCCAATAGTTCTATCCCTTGGTCAGCCTATGGGCTTTCAGAACATTACAACTAAAAGGGAAACAAGCTTTAAGCCCTGCTCATCCCCAAATTTGGAGTTTAGGACTTCCCTTTTTTAAAAAGGTTCTTTCACATGGTGAGTATATTATTAGTCATGGCAACTATACCCTCTTTTTGCACAATAATATTACTGATACAGTCATGATTTGTACTACGCACCCTTATATACTTCTGTTTGGGCAAGGTATTCCTAACATAGAGCAGAATCAATCCTTTTATAGTATTAAAGTATCTTCCAGTAGTTGGTATGCTACATGCCTGTCTCATCAAAATGTTACATAGTTAAATATAACCTATGTCATGATTTTAAAACGGCAAGCAGACTGGTGGCTGCCTGTAAATTTAACCCAAAGTTGGGAAGGAGATTCCACCTTGCAGTAATTTAGAAAAGCACATCTGCAAGGGGCTTATCATGACATTCGTCTTCTCACATTTCCACTCCTGAGTGTGCGTTAAAGAAACAACTTGAAGAATAGTTGCAGCAGTTACAAACAAGTACCCTTCAGCAATTACGAGAAGGCTTTCAATGGTTAAACCGGAACACTTGGTTGTCTGGATTAAACATACACATTTGGGTGATGGTCGCTATACTTATTCTATTTTGTATCTGTTTGCTAGGCATCTGCAGATGGCTCTGTGCTGCCACCCGACACATATACAACCAAGAAAGAGTGGCTTACCTTGCATTGAGTGCCCAGCATGCTGTAAGAATTAACGAAGGGGGAGGTGTAGGGTGCACGGTAACATATTCAAGCTTATGTACATGGAAAATTACTGAGGCACTGCGTATGTTTTTTGTGCATGGGAATGAAACTTGACCCTGAAAACAGGACAGGGAGTGGAGTGTGTGGTGTGATGCGGAACGCTGAAAACAGCCTCCTAAGAATGCAGTGTGAGTGTGTACAAGGTCACAGGTGCCTCAGCTACCCACCTCAAGTGACCATCTAGTGGATGTCTGTAGTTAATACAAGCCCTTTCAATAAATACATGGTGGACGGATGCTGGGGCGGACTCTCTCGGAAGAACTACCCATTAGCCCTGCTCAGCTGGGATTGTCTGAGTACTTCATTCTTGGCGTTCACTCCAAGTTATAAGCTCTGCAAAGGCTCCGTGAAACCCACACAGAAAAGCCAGAGAAAGAGCTCTCTTCGAAATCACAGCCTGTAAAATTTCATAGTAAAAGGACATTACAATATTTAGAGGGAATTTTTAGTAAAGAGGTATGCCTGCCATTCAACACTATTGTTCCTGATTGTGGACACCTTTCCCTTGGGGAAAAATAGCCAGTGGTACTCCTCTACTGTGAGGTGTGACTGCTGGGGGAGCTGAATGCAGATATACAAGAAACTCAAATAGAGGAAATTATGGAGTCCAGACAAGCACAGTTGGAACCAAATGGTTATTTTCTTGCTAGCTGCAGAGGAGAAATATTTAACTTTTCAATCTCTAACCTTTCTTTTTAGAAAGGGAAAAAATCTCTGACTTTTCAGAAAGGGAAAAAAATAAGTATTCATATATTTAGAACAAAACTGGCTCTAAAACCTAAAAATGCTTCCAATTAAAGTTAAAAAGAGCAGGACAAAAGGCTGCTTAGTGTCTAAGGAAGAGAAAGGATGGCCTATTTTCATTCAATCAATCGTTTATATGTTTCACGTGGCAACCAAGGTCTTAGCCAAATGTGCTCTCTGCTCAGAAAATCTTTTAAAAATTGATTTGAGTTAATTTAGAACATTTTTAGTTTCTACTCTGTGAAGCTGGGTGTGAACTCAGCCCCCTGGAAAACGGTCCATTTGTTTTTAAGTATGTCTCATTAAACTCAATGAGATGGAGCATTAAGAACAGTGTTTGATCTTAAAATGCCTGCCTCCAGAATGCCCTAAATTTCAGAAAATCAGTGGTGGTAAATGCAGGTGTGGGAATGATCCATGGCCGCAGGTCCAATTTCATTCTCTGCAGATAACTGTGTTCACTCCCTCCTTCTTCATGCGCGAATTAACACCCCATTTTGTGCAATGTCACTCTCTTTCTCCTAATAGCTATTCCAAAATGTCCATATTCTACTATCCCCTTCCTCGCTGCTCTCACCAGCTTCAGCAGGTGACCTCGGAATCTGGTTTACCACAGAACACTTCCACTATTAGTGAGGACAAGGACTCCATGCCTTCCTTGGAACCTTGCAAAGGACAGATTCCTATATCAGCACTGAAAACAACTCTGGAACACCTGCCTTTTTTCCCTGCCAGAGCGTAGATGTAGGTTGATTCCCTCTCCCTATTTAACGGTGTAAGTAGGAAACTCATGAGAATAAAAAAAAATTCTTAGATACTTGAGTCAATGGTTGGAAATGAGTTTAAAAGGCTAGGGGCCTGCTGGTACTAATCTCATGAAGCAAATCATCCTCTCCACCCATGACAGCTGCTCTCCCAGAGATTGCTGGTGGTCTTCTCACGAGTAACTTGGAGCACTTTTCTGATAGACCATTATCATTTTGTGATAAGATTTTCTAAACAATTTCCCTCTTTCCTAGAATGTTCTCATCCCCGTGTTGCTTGACACTATTCCCTTTATGTTCCTCCCACCTCTCAGATGGCTCATCATTTCTTTCTCCTTTGCTTCTATTCTGGGCCATCTACCTTCATTACTTTGCTGGGAGATATTAACTTTACATGACCATTGCTATAACCAACCTATTGTTCCTTCTATGTCTCCCAATCTAGAAACCTGAGCATGATTCCAGAACATTCATCATTTAAATAGCTACCAGCTCTATCAATTCTATGTCTCAGATATATACAGTTCCTGTAGTCTCCATTATTTATTTATTAATTATTTATTTATTTATTTATTTTCGAGACAGAGTCTCACTCTGTCACCCAGGCTGGAGAGCAATGCACGATCTTGACTCACTGTAACCTCTGCCTCCTGGTTTCAAGAGATTCTCCTGCATCAGCTTCCTGAGTAGCTGGGAATACCGGGGCATACCACCATGCCTGGCTAATTTTTGTATTATTAATAGAGTTGGGGTTTCACCATGTTGACCAGGCTGATCTTGAACTCCCGACTACAAATGATCTGCCTGCCTCAGCCTCCCAAACTGCTGGGATTAAAGACGTGAACCACCGCACCCGGCCTTGTACTTTCCATTCTTATCCTAGCCATCTCCCATCTGGGCTCTTCCAATAGTCTTCAAAAGGAGCCTGCTTCTAGGCTCCGTCCACTCTCCTCTCTACGCTACGTCAAATATAACCTGATCAGACTTCTCTGCTTTTTAAATCCTAAAGTGCTTCCCCCCATTGCCTACAGGATGAAAACCACATTCCTTACTATGGCATCATTTAGCCCCACCTATCTTGCCATGTCTCCATAGGTGCCGTGGGCTCCAGCCAGTCCAAGGAAACTGCAAGATTTAGAATGTGACATGCTGTCATGTTTTTCCTCATATTGTTTTCTCTGGATATTACTTTCTACCTCATCTTTCTCATATTTCCTTTGCTTCAAGACTCATACTCTTCTATGAAACTTCCTGACCCCAGCAAAATCAGAGGCATCACTATCCTGTCAGTGTCACAAAACGCTGGTATTATTATCATGCATTCCATGATTTCATGACAGGTTCATGCTGTGTTTGCTTTCCCTTACTGCACTGCGACCTTCTCAGGACCCTGGACACCTTTTATTCCTAGGGATTTCCATGTTGCCTGATACCTAAATGCTCAATGAATATCTCCTGAGTAAATAAAGAGATGAATGAATGTCACTTATGTTAATAGAAGATTTGGTAGTTCCCTCTCTCTGTAGTTCCCTTAGACACCGCGTTCTCCATTTCAGTCCATGAAGATAACGAGATTGAAGCTTGAATCCCACCATGAATTGTTCCTTACAATTGACAGCTCTCAGACCAAATCGACACCGACCATCTGGAACTCCGTGAAACACAGTCGTGTTTCTCACCTCCTCTCCTTACACGTTGCGGCTAAGATTCAATTGACTCCTGAGTTAGAGGCAAACAATTTTATAGTAGTGAAGTCTACTGTTTAAAAGAAAACAGGGTCCTGCTCATATTGGGCAATTGGCTCTGGCACTGTTAAAGACAGCAAATTTAGCCTAGTGGTCAGGATGGTTGCTGCTGCGATTTAACATATATTGGTATCTTAGGCCCGAATTTCTAGTAACTGACTGTCTAATCCTTTTAATGAATTCTTGGGTTGCTTCTTCCATTTCAACTGAACAAAGTGGACCAATGAACTCTCTAATGGGGAAGGAAGAAGAAGAGAGCTCTATCTGCCAAGTCTGCCCACTCCAGTGGGGTTAAGTGTTTTCCTGTTACACTAAATGAATGTTTGATCAACACAGTTAAAAAACCTCAATTCTAATTTTGCATGTGTAAGATGACATGTATATAAATATATGTTTATATATATATATATATATACATATGCATATGTGTATATAGGTAAATAAATGTGTGCATAATATATATACATATATATATAACTTTTTCAGTCAATACATTTCAGAGTAAAATCAGATTTGCATATAACTTGTATGTAATCAGCACATACAAATATAATCTAATTAGTGTGCAGCATGATTATTTCAGAGAATAAAACAGTAATCTTCTCTGGTGACAGTACATGTATACATTATTCATTATTGAAGAGACAGAAAATAAATATTAGAAGGAACACTTAAGAAATTGAAATTTTTAGGTTTGCAAACAGACCAAGTAAGTAGACTAGTATTTGTAGCTATGAAGATTTTGGAGGGCGAGATTTATCATGAGCCTTATTGTAGTATATCACAGTTTACCATGCAAAGAGGCTACACCAAATAATTACATGTTCTCATTTAATTTTTACACTGGCATCATGAGGGAGACTTTATATTCCCCTTTTTATGGAAGAACCTCAGATTCAGAGAGGTTAAACTACCAATGCAAGGTCACATAACAGAAATGTGGAAGAGCTGGGGTTCCAACCTAAGGATGTTGACTTCCAGTGTTCAGATTTTTATAAGAAATTTATTTAAAGAAAAGCAGGCTGAACAATTTAAAGAAATAAGCTAAACCTGAAATTAGAAGACAAGATTAGAAATACAGAAAATACTACTTTAATATATATAAATACATATATAGTATCATTTGGTCTTTTCCAGTATCCTAGTGAAGCATGCAGGACCATTCCTGTTTCACAAATGAAGAAAATAAGGCTTAGAAAGCTAAGAGACTTGCTCATGTCTCTAACAAAGGTTCTCTAACTTCAAATCAGATATTTATTCTACTTAGCTTTTAGTTTGTTGAAATGTAAAGTTATGCCATTTAGAAAACTGATCAGCATAATGACTGACCTGTGACACTCAGATAGATTTGGAAACTTGCATTGTCTTGTGAAAATACAGTAAGAGGCACTGGTTACACTTCCCCGTAAAATGGAGACAGAAAGTACTATGTGGAAAAGCGGTGACTACTCACTATAGCACATACTCAAAAAAACTATTTCCTGAGATGAAATTCATTTAAATTTATCATTTTAACCATTTTAAAGCTTGCAGTTTAGTAAATTTTAATATATTCTGAGTTCTATAAGTATCACCGCTATGCAATTCCAGAACATTTTCATCACTCAAAACTAAATCCTTTACTTCCCAATGCCCACTTTTCATCACCCCCTGTCAACCACAAATCTACTTTTTGTCTCTATGGATTTGCTATTCTGGACATTGTATATCAATGTAATTATACAATGTGCTCTGTTGTTTCTGGCTTCTTTCATTCAGCATGTTTTCCAGGTTCAGCCATATTGTAGCATTTGTCAGTATTTCATTCCTTTTTACTGTTATATAATATTCCACTGTAGGATATATCACACTTTGTGTATCCATTTGCCAGATGATGGGGTCTTTGGGTTATTTCTACTTTTTCTGACTGTCTTGTAACAAATGTTGCTATGAACATTTGTGTACAAGATTTTGTGTAGTCACGTGCTTTCAATTCTCTTGGGTATATGCCTAAGGGTGGAATTGCTGGGCCATACAATAACTCTGTATTTATATTAACTTTCTGAAAAACTGACAGACACATTCATGTACACTTTTTGGTACTTGATCATCAATCAGTGGTATTGGTACAGAATGAGTCAAGTTTTCCAAATCAGTGATAGAAATTGTTAACTGAAGAATTTTATCATTTTGAATGCACATCACCAAAGGAGAAGATGCTTTCTAAGATAAGCCTATCTGTCATTAATACTTACAATAGCGATCCAGACAGTGGAATGAAAATTTTATATGGCCTTTTGCAGAAAAAATAATAGGGAATCTTGGCCCCAAATAAAACAGCAAATAAACTGTGGAAGATATAAATAATGCTCGCCAATATCTACTTGTTCGTTTAAAGGTAGATAGAGAATTACAGTACGCGTCCTTATATGAAGTTAGAGGTAGCCAAGTGACTAGTTGTGGCCATACAATGAGAGGATGAAATAATAGTTGTAGGCCAAAGCATTTATCGCGAGTGCTCAACTCTCCAGCTCTAAGCGTCACCTCTGTTGTGAATCTTAAAGCCTTGAAGTGAGAGGCAGCATCCTAGAATGGTAGAGACTCTATCAGTTTGAGTACCTGAGATAAAAGCAGAGTCGTTTGTTGCTTTAAACCACAGAGATTTTGTTGTTGTTTTCATATTGGTAAAGCCTATCCTATCCTGCCTGCCGCACCAGCTCAACTTATTTCTACATCATCCTGGCTCTGAGCTATACTATATGATTACCGGCACATGTTTTAAGTCATCAGTATGCTTTTTTTTCCCCCCCCAAAGCATTACAAACTGATAATTACATTGGTGACATACTCTACATGTAGGTCACAGAGCTTTACCAAAAAGAATAAATAAAAATAAGGTAAGAACACAGTTTTGTTTGGGGCTCATCATTACTATCTGAAAACTCTTTGATATAGGCTTTACTTTCTTTCTTTGTGATTATATGTGTATAAACATTGATGGGTCCGTAAAAAGCTGTGTCACACATATGCCTCCTCTAAAGGTAGTTAACTAGTCATGTTACACCTGATAAGACATGCTAATTTCTACGTAGTACTCCTAACACTAGCTTTTCTACTTATTGAGAACTTTTAAATATTTCAAGGCATAGGGTAGAGAGAGCCATTTAACTTCACAGTTTAGGATCATAGTAACAGCTATGGAGTCAAAGTTTAATGTAAGTACTGCACTGACGTACATATTCTTTGATTAGAATTGTACTATTTTTAAATGCAATAAGAAAATTCTTGTAGTGAGAGGCTCATAAATATCCTTCCATACCTAGAAGCCATAACCATAATTATTTTCTAATTTTTAGTATAAACTTTTCAGAATTTCAATATAAAAGTTCAAAAGGAACTCAGTGTTCTTTTGGGAAAATAAAGCATTCGTCTTTTCAACACATAAAATATAAATAATACATCAAGAAAGTAAGGTATCTGTGACTAAAGTGTTTTGTATTTAGTATCCATGAAGATCAAACTCATTTAAACACAACTGGATCCAGAGTCATACACTTAGCTTTCAGTGCTACTTCAGGAGGACTGGAAGAGGTAGGTAAGTAAGGTCTCTACTCAATTCTCAGTCTGAACCTTTCATGGATTTTGGAAATTACATTATTACCTCATTTGACAAATTAAAATAAAGGTAAAGAAATACATAAAGAAAACAAATTTACTTAGTTTTTTACGTAGTTGATTTTTGCCTGAAATATTATGGGGATTCTGTATCCAACAGAATATGCTTTAGAAATACTCATATTTTGATCAATTGAATTTAAGAGACTATGCAGTTTTTAATATGTACTAATGGAAATTCATGGCTTTTGAAATCAAAGAGAAAAAGTAAAGTGCCACACCTGATACATAGTTGAAAACAATTTCTAGATTATAAATTCAGAAATGAAAATCAACTTTTATCCAAAACTAATTACCCTTTACTGTTTGGAGTATCACAACTTGAAAATTGAGTATCTAATATCTGCATTCTTTGTAATAGGCAGTCACGTTGCCTTTAATATATTTTCTTTATATTGGTATAAAATATAGGTTGTTTTATAGTGAGCACTCTGTATTTTTTTCTCCATCTGGCACATACTTCTTAAAATTGCCTCTCTTTTTGAGACCCATTTTTTTCTAGTTTGCTTTAGTAATTGATGATTCTGTAAGTGTTACCGAAGTATCTTCCTATACACCAAGGATCTTGGTAACCAAGTCTGTTTTACATTTTTTGTCAAACACTATAATACCTGGCATTAGGCTTATCATATTATAAGTGCTTCAAACAGAGAAAACATAATCAAAGGAAAAAATACATTTTGACTTTATACTGCTTTGCTTCTCAGTTCTTGCAGAGTTAGTTGGTTAGAAGGTTTTCTGAGTTTTTAAAAAATATTTGTGTGAATATGGAGGACAAAGTGAGGTTTTTCTTGAAGGGTGAAAGAAACAAACAGCCCCCGGAGCCCTGAATGACATTTGAGTGGGAGCTGCGTTGTGTGACAGAGATGGAATGAGATAGCTTGAAGTCAGCCCCCTGGATAGCATCATGTCCTCTGATGCCAGCAACTCTATGTAATCATTTGCTCTTGCAACTAGACCCTACCACAATGACAGAATTTCATGATATTAAACTCATTCATGGTGAATGAAACCAACAGGAATTAGGGAAGTTGTGTTGGGGTGGGTCAAAATACTCATGTCAACACACAGTGGTTCAGATTCACATGGAAAATTCATCTCCCTAACTAGAGGAGGAGACTTAGAAGAGAACAGCTTTCAAAATTGTCTTCATTTTCTCATATGATTGTACAGATAAACTCCAATTTGCCTGAAGGGTATTACTTTGTAAGTGCTCATCTGTATTTGCTTCTTGTCTTAAATGACTTTTCTCATGTTCACCTACCTGTGTAACAGAGACCTTAAAAACAATTACCCCAAACAAAACAAAACAAAATCAGCAATTCAACTTAGAATATTCAACTATGCTCGTATTCAAAACCATATAGATAAGACCATTGTTATCATTTATGGTTTACTGTGAATACTTTAAAGTACATCAACTTTGACCACAAGGAATTAATATCCACTCACATAGGGTGCATGATACCCTCCCTTGGACAACAGGAGCATCACGCTTTAACTGGTAAATTTCAGAATGAAGAGGGCAGTGGTTAAGCACTGAATTTTAGAGAAAGATCTTTCTCAGATAAAGCATGGTTCTACTGTCTGCTAAACCATCTTCTAAAATTCACTTAACTTCTTTATTTTTATTTTTAGACAGGGTTTCACTCTGTCACCGAGGCTGGGGTTCAGTGGTACAATCTCAGGTCACTGCAACCTCTGCCTTCTAGGCTCAAGCGCTCCTCCTGCCTCAGCCTCCTGAGTAGCTGGGTCTACAGGCATGTGCCAACATGCCTGGATAATTTTTGTATTTTTTGTAGAGATGGTATTTTGCCACATTGCCCAGGCTGTTCTTGAACTCCCAGGATCAAGGGATCCACTGGCCTCGGCCTCCTAAGGCGCTGGGATTAGAGGAGTGAGCTAAAATGCCCGGCCTCACTTAACTTCTTTAAGCCTCGGTGTCACTGGTAAAATGGGGAAAATAATAGCATCTATCTCAGTCTTTCTGAAGGATAAAAGAAAATCCATGTAAAGCTCTTAGTAAAGTGATCCACAAAGTGTTAAATATATAATAAATGTGCTGTGATCATTCTTTTTGAACAGATAAGGAAATCACTCATTTGCAGATCACTCATTTTGAACAAACACAACAAAAGGCAGCTCTTTCACAGCTTTCCAAGGCCAAGGAAACAGGACAAATGAAGGAGATATGAATGATTCCTTTTACCTTGCAAAGCTAGAGTTAAATATTTAACACAACCACATTTCTTGTCACCTGCAAAGTTGACTTTAGACTTCTAACGAGCATAGAGAGAACTAAACCATGAAAGTAGGTGAAGCTCTATTTGGTTCATTGCTTTGCACTTCCTGCTATAAAGTAGAACCACTCATAAATGTCTCATAAAATGAACATATTCCCTATCTGTACTGTTGCGGCAAAGACTGCTGGTGACCTGTCCCTATATTCACCCTTTCCTTCCTGAGTCCTAACTGAGCACACTGCAGCTCTGCACTCCTCCTCCAACTGCTGGGCAAAATAACACATTTCCTAGTTCCCATTACAACTAGATATGGCCAAGGGATTAATTCTGTCCAGTGAGAAGTATTGCCTGGGATTTCAGGAAGACTTCAAAGGGAGCTAATGCAGCTGGGAAGAGCGGCTCTTTTTGCGTTTTCTTCTTCTGGCTTGTTTCACAGGAATGCTGTGCTGTAGAACTCCTGCAGCCACCCTGGACCATGTGGTAAACTTATGAAAGACACTTGTATGGGTACAGCAAAGGGATAGGAGCCTGGATCCCTGATGACACTAGATGCAGCACACTGGTCTCCAACTGCCTACCCTTGAATTCTTTCACATGACAAAGAGAGAGGGAGAAAGACTTTTCCATGCTTAAGCCACCGTTATTTTGGGTTCTTCTGTTACATACAGCCTAACGTGATTCCAAGCAGTATAAGTATTGTTTCAAATGCTTAAAAATATTTTTGCTTGTTTTTGAATATATTTGGAAAAAGCAAGTCTACTCAAGTCTCAACATCTCTCTAAATATATACTTGTGTATGAGTTCAAAACGTAATAAAAGCCTAAGATATTTCCTACTTCTGATGAGAGGCTATACCTCATGCTTTGTTTCCTTAGCAGCTGGCACAAATGCAGTACTCGGTGCATGGTTAGCATTCAGTAATGTGTACCAAATGAAAGAATGAAAAGTGGGAATGTCAAAACTATAAACAAAAAAACCTGGAAGACAACCTGGGCAGTGCCATCCTGGACCTAGGAACAGGCAAAGATTTCATGAAAATGATACCAAAACCAATCGCAACAAAACAAAAATCGACAAGTGGGATCTAATTAAACTTAAAAGATTCTGCACAGCAAAAGAAACTATCAGCAGAGTAAACCAACAACCTACAGAGTGTGAAAAAACATTGACAAAGCATGAATCTGACAAAGGTCTAATATCCCGCATCTACAAGACACGTAAATAAATTTATGAGAGAAAAGCAACCCCATTAAAAAGTGGACAAAGGACATGAAGAGACACATCTCAAGATGACACACATACGGACAAAGAGCACCTGAAGAAAAGTTCAATACACCTGATCATTAGAAAGATGCAAATAAAAACCACAATGAGAAACCATCTCACACCAGTCAGAATGGCTATTAATACAAAGTCAAAAAATAACAGATGCTGGTGAGGTTGTGGAGAAAAGAGAATGCTAATACACTGTTGGTAGGAGTGTAAACTTGTTCAGCCATTGTGGAAAGCGGTATGGCAATTCCTGAAAGAGCTAAAAGCAGAACTACCATTTGACCCAGCAACTGCTGGGCATATATGCAGAGGAATGTAAAGCATTCTACCATAAAGACACACACATGGGATATTCATTGTAGCACTATTCAAAATAACAAAGGCATGGACAGAACATAAATGCCCATCAATGAAAGACTGGATAAAGAAAATCTGATACTTATACACCATGGAATATTATTCAGTCATAAAAAAGAACAAGATCATGTCTTTTTCAGGAACATGGATGGAGCTAGAGGCTATCATCCTTAGCAAACTAGCACAGGAACAGAAAACCAAATACCACATGTTCTCATTAGTGGGAGCTAAATGATAAGAACTTATGTACACAAAGAAGGAAACAACAGACGCTGGGGCCTACTTCAGGAGGGGGCATGGGAGGAGAGAGAAGAACAAAAAGATAACTAACTATTGGGTACTGGGCTTAATGCTTGGACAGTGTAGCAATATGTACAACAAACCCCTGTGACATGTTTACCTATGTAACAAACCTTCACATGTACCACCAAACCTAAAATGAAAATTGAAAAAAAAATTCAAAAAGATAAAAGAAAAACAAGTGGGAAAGAGTCCCTAATAATATCTGTATACATACTATTACAAATTAGTTGATTCTCCCAGTGACTCAATGTACATTGGTGAATGCAGCATTTAGCAAGCACATTGCTTCCTCCAAGTTACTTGGACAGCATGAAAGGTGACCTAAAAGTCTCAGAGTTAATGCCTCATTCCACTAATCTCACCCACTCAAGAATGGCTGAACCCTGCCTCTTATTTGTGAGATACAAGTTCAGTAATGTCAAGGATGATGACTATTCCAGCTTGTCAAGGTTATTTTGCTTTGTGAGTCTGTTTTTTGAGGTGCTCATGACTGCTTCTATCTTAACTCAATGCTTCCCTGACTGAGGTGGTAAATTATTCCTTTGTGACTCTTCCTTATAGGGTAACTGAGTAGTTAAGCTTCTTTTTTTAGTGCTACAATTTCTGTTGCTCCAATTTCTCTCTGACAGGATAATTACCAAGCTTGTCTCTCTTGGAGTCTCACAGACTCATGTTTGTTTGAGTTTCATTTGCGTGTAGATTTCTCAGCCTTTTCTAGTATTTGTTCGATTTGTCGTTTTTGTCTTTTAAAGCTTTAATCTTCAAGGCCATACAAATCCTACCTTACTTTTCGCATTATATGGCTACTTCTCCCCCTTTTTTTTTCCTGTGAGATTTCAAAGCTCTGTTGTTGTTTTTAAAAATATTATTTCAGAGTAGTATTGTTTCTTCTTCTGTTTTTCTTATTAGTGTGTATAATTTTTCTTTACTCCTATAGTTTAAAACCTTTGGATTCTTGTGTCTTTCTTCATTTTTCTTGAAAAGGCAACTTAAATCGTAGTGAAGCGCTCTCTTGCTTCTGTACACATGCTATCTCTTTTTCTGCAATGTCATATTCCCTGCTCTGGCCTGGTTGACTCCAACCATCTCCTTTCTGCTCAGCCTTGGGAAGCCTTCCATATAATATAGGAGTCCTGGATTTGTCCATAAGTAGATACTGGAACCAAAAAGGACTGTTAATACTTTAATACGTAATTAGATGAGTTGCTTTTAAAAATTATGGGTTTTTATATTGCACTGATGAATTTTTCAACAATCTATGTATTAAGATAAGGCAGCCTATGGATATTAAAAAGATAAATGTAAAGAAAGTATAGCATTAACCCCTCTTGTAATTGTTCTGCAGTTGGACTGAGCCATGGCACTCACTGTTAGTTTGCATGAGAATAGAAAGTCACTTTAGCATACATTGAAATTCCAGCTATAACAACAATAATACTAACTTAGGATGTTTAGATTTCTGAATTTTATTCTAGTCATATATAGCAAGCCAAAACATATTACTTACAGAAGTAATATGAACATGAAAATAACGTTAACAATAATTATATCTGTGCCAATATTAGTATATGGTAATTGCCAAGCATTTACACATTCATTTATTGATATTTACTTATGTGTTTGGCTATAACACAACACATAATTGTAAAATATATAGGAATAAGGATGATAATATATTCTTGCCAAATTTGATTACACAGGCCAAGATTTGTTGTTTTAGAAAGTGAATAACTATATTCAATTTCAAATGTTTATTATATCATACTGAATTGTTGTGAAGATATCTATCACCATAATAATGTATCCATACAATGAAAAAAATGAAATATCAGGAAGAGCTGAATATTCAGGCCCCACAAAGTTAAATTTTGTTTTGTTTTGTTTTGAGACGGAGTCTCACTCTGTTGCCCAGGCTGGAGTGCGGTGGTGCGATTTCGGCTCACTGCAACCTCCACCTCCTGAGTTCAAGCAATTCTCTTGCCTCTACCTTCAGAGTAGCTGGGATTACGGGCGTGCACTAGCACGCCCAACTTATTTTTGTATTTTTATCAGAGATGGGGTTTCACCGTATTGGCCAGGATGGTCTCAAACTCCTGACCATGTGATCCACCTGCCTTGGCCTCCCAAAGTGCTGGGATTAC
>NW_016107792.1:1277656-1281319 GCF_001604975.1 Cebus imitator
TCAAAAAAAAAAAAAAAAAATCATATTAGGCTAAAGAAAAGTCAAAAGGAAAAATGAGAATTTAAAAATACATTCTGACTCTTAACTGACAATAACTCTATTATGTTGATAATTATTAAAATGAGCAGTGTACATTTTTTTGAGTGTAAAGGTTAGCGATTTTATTAATCAATTAGCAAGATGGACCTAATGTACAAAACCATCTCAAAAACGTTTGTTCTAGGCTAAAATTAAGACAGGGGTGACATAATCATCTATGCTAAATGCCAAGGAGTAACAGGTTTCTATAATGACTGTGAAGTATGCAATTCAGATGGACACGCAGGAAAACACCAATTACCCTAGATGCATAAGAGAAAAGCACAGGAATGAAAAATTGATTTGTATTATCAGCTACTTAGTAATATGGAATATTTAAGGCATGCTGAGCTTTGAGTCATTGATCACTGCAAATTAAGTACTCCTACAAGGTTTAAAACTAAGTTTTCAAAATTTATCTTCCAAAAATGATGGACTCTATTTCACTGTGTCAAGAATATTTAAAAATGAGATTATTTTCCCTTGTGTTAAAATATAGAAAATAGGCAATTGTGTACAAGTATTTCTCTTTTACAAACTGAAACTTCCCTCAGGATGGGAACAATGTTTTAGGTATCTTTTATACCCTAACATCACAGAACAATGCAATGTCGGAAAATGTTATGGAATCCATTTTCAGTTGTAGGGGATTTGTGGTTTAGAAAGGACTAGAACACAAGTGTGTGTGAGGCTGGGTAAGGTAATATACATAGGGTGATTTCTAATGATCTAATACTACTTGTTATTAGGTTTGTTTAAAATACCTAGCTTGGCTAATAACAGCATCTTGATCAGACATCCAGACACATGAATTCATGTTTTCACAGGGAATAACTAAGTCTATAAGGGAGAAATAAAGGACCAGTCTCTGGTATTGTTCTGAGAAACGCTGGTCAGATTTTCCTTTATGGACCTAAAGTTGTCTAAATATTGCCACACAAATTATGACTGTAATCAGTTGTAAGTCAGACTAAAATCCACATGTACTTTCTACAGTGAAACAAATAACAAACATAAAGTGCTTACAAAATTCCTGTGAAAAACCTGTCAAGAAATTATTGGCTTGCTCAGTGGTTTGGCATTGCTTTAGAGAATAAAGAGGACTTGTCCACTGAATGTGCTTCACTGAAGATAACACACCTGTGACTGTCCATTGCTACTACCAACCATTTTTTCTTGGAAGTTAACAAAAAGAGTAACTTGCTAACTTACAGGTGAAGGAGAATAGGGTCTGGAGGCAGGGAACCTAAGGCTGATTCATGCTGACTTCCTAGAACTAAATCAAAAGGAAAATCTCCAACTTTCCATGCCCAAGTAACAAAAGGATCAGAGGCTATTCCCTTTGCAACCTTCATCCTTTCTGCATTGCAAATGAAGAATGGAAAGTAGCTCTGATTGGTCCCCTCCTGAAACCAATCAGATTGGTTGTGAACTAGTCTTCATTTGCATAGGGGTATAACTTTGGAACTTCACTCAGCCTCTGATTAGTAGCCTTCGGAGACCAGTTAGACTGATTTTGGTTCACCCCTTCATTCACATAGGGTGCAAACCACGTAGCCAATGGGAAACCTCTAGAGAATATTTAAACCCCAGAAAATTCTGTAGCCAATGCTCTTGAGTCGCTTGCTCAAGCCTGCTCTCATACTGCGGAGTTTACTTTTGTTTCAATAAATCTGTGCTTTCGTTGTTTCATTCCTTCATTGCTTTGTTTGTGTGTTTTGTCCAATTATTTGTTCAAAACGCCAAGAACCTGGATAACTCATAGTCAAGACCCTCCACTGGTAAAAATATGATTGCGTAGTTATGCTCATAAAGAATGGTGTTGACTTACAGGCAACCCTCTCTGTGTCTTTTTTACTCCATGGTTGGGTCTTGATATCCTTTTTGGTAAATAAAGGGATCTCACCTTACCAGCAAAAGGCTAAACCAGTGTGCGTGATATCTACGTGTTATTTGGTGCTACTTTGGAAAGAGAACAGTGGTTATGATATAATATCTATGACAGATTTCGGAGGGTCCGTAAAATTCTAACATTCCTTTAAAAAAAATCAAAAATAAGCCTAGGAGAAAAAAGGGAGTTGTCTCTAATTGTGACACGATCTTAAAACAGGGCTTTGGAAACCTAGTCCTTTCACTTATAAGCTGGGCAGCATTTCTTTTCTTTTTTCTTTTTTGTAAATATTATTCCTAGGAATCTGTAAAAGCTTTATTCAGACTGCTACAGTATGTTGTTTGATCAAGGTATCTCTCACTTTGCCAGTATCTGAGTTACTGAGAAGGTGAAGTAATCAGAAGTAAATAGTTTCATAATCTGTTTCTGTTTAGGAATCTGTGCATCAACCCAGAATCTCATTTATGTTACATAAGGAACTTTGGCTACTAAATATGTCTGAAAGAGTTTTATGTTAGTTCAATTAAATGGCATGTGTAGTGGGGGTAGAATTTTATTAGAAATTTTCATTTCACTAAAAACTCTTGTTTTAATGATTTTCATTACTTGGTACTTGATTTTCAGGGCAATATTTTGTTAAAATAAAATCCTAGTGTTTCAATAACTAGCACTTCAATATGAGAAGCTTAGAACCCTGCTCTTTGCTTCCTGAGTAACTGATACTTAGCCTCTCTCTACAATACTCACAGGCTTTGGATAGTATTGACATATGCAAAAAAAGGCCATTAGTTTGACTAAGGGAGGGAGGTGGACAGAACAAAATGGCTCTGCAACATACCAGTTATATGACTCTAGGCAAGTGATATAATCCCCCGATCCTTAGTTTTCTTATCCAGAAAATTGGATAATAATAATAATATCTTCCTCGGGAAAGTTTAAGGGTAATAGGTAATATTCAAAAAGAATACCGAATGATACCTGTATATGGTAAGGACTTAGTTAACAGAAACTATTACTATTTTAAAATAAAAAGCCTGCTTAGAATTATGCCCCATCCATCCCGCTAGGTATATTGGCTGGGGCCACATAATCGCCACTAAGTATTCATAAAATTAAACTGCCTGCCCAAACGCCTTTTCCCTCATACTTTGCCTTTGACATTTATTACTAATATTTTTTTTAAATAGCTTTGTCTTCATGCTCACCATCATGAGATAACTTCAGACTCTCATTATGTCTCTCTGGGGCTGCCAGACTCTTCTCCCTCCAATCTACCTCAAAGTTCACACAGAAAACTCTCTGTAAAGCTCAGCTTTCATCATGGCACTCCCCTGCCTGATGCCGTTGACTGGCTTACCTTCCTCACTCAAGTCTTGACCTAGTATCCAAGGCCTTTCCTCTCCTTCTGCCTCATGCTGTGTCTGGAGTCCCTTTCTCTAGCAGTATCAAGGTTTATAATTTTCTTGAAGGGCATATCTGTTTTCTGCCTTTGCACAAGTTGCTCGCATGCCTGGGTAGCTTCTCCATTTTCAGTGGTCTGAGAAACTCTGACTCACCATTGAAAAAGTAGATCAATCGGCTCAAGCCTGTAATCCCAGCACTTTGGGAGGCCGAGGCGGGTGGATCACGAGGTCAAGAGATCGAGACCATCCTGGTCAACATGGTGAAACCCCGTCTCTACTAAAAATACAAAA